>NW_024580672.1:21276282-21374260 GCF_017639235.1 Corvus kubaryi
ATTGAATATGGGTGATTGAATATGGGTGATTGAATATGGGTGATTGAGTGTTAAACCTTTAATATGTTTTAATTTCAAAGGCATTTGTTGTTGAGTTTTTTTGTGGATTGGGAAAAGTGAATTTGATGGCTCCAAACCTAAGAAAATTCAGTATAAATGTTAAAATTTTCTTATTACTGAGATTTTGACTGGGTATTTTCTCCTGCTGTGTTTCAAACATCACTGTAGGCAGAAGCCAAGAAGCTGGAGGATGCCTCGACCTATCTCAGTCTGCCATCCACAAAAATAGAGCTGGAGGAAAAGGGACATTCAGCAACAGGGAAGAGCATGCAGAACCTTGGCAGCTGCACCATCAGCAAAGACTCTTTCCAGATTTCCACTCTGGTCTGTTCAACAAAACTGACCCAGAATGGTGAGTTCCCAGAACTGCTCCTCACAGCAGGATTGGGATCTGTGTGCTGGCTTTGCTGCCTTCTCCATCCCCATTCCATGGGAATGGGTGGTGGCTGTTTGCCGCAAGGTCCTGGATTGAATTGGGTGGGTGAGTGTGTGAACTATCCAACCTTTTCTCTCTGTTTTGCTCCAGAGCAGTCAGTGTCTGAGGAAACTTGGGATTCTGAGGTTAAGTGGAACCAGGGATATTGTTTCCCATATAGCTGAGACTCTTGCCCTGAAGAGCACTGAAAACAGGCTCTGTGGCAATTTACTTTTCCCTGAAAAGTAGCACTGAGGAAGGGGATGAATTTGCTTTCCAGAGTAGGTAGTATCAGGGCTCTGCTCCCAAACAAGCTGGTTTGTTATTCCAGGGTGCAATATCTGTATCTTGGGGCTGAGGAAAGCTTTGATGTGTTCTCCTGGTGTGCAGAAGGGATGTGAGGGGAGGATGGTGTTGCCTGGAGGTCACTCTCATGTTCCCACACCTTCCCAGGAGTGGCCTTGGCCTCGTTTGTTCCTTCTAAACCCTGCCTTCTGTACATTTTCCCCATTTGTCAGCTGGCTGAGTGCATCCCAAGGCTGTGCAAAGCTGGTGGCAGCCAGCACAGCCAATATTTCACACTTCCAGCCTGTGCCCTCTGTGTAATTTCTGTGCTCCGTTGCCATGGAGCGATCCCTTGTTCTCCTGGCCGCACCAGCAGCGGAGTGGGGAGTGTGGGAGGGTCATTCCATAGGGAGTGAGTCATTCCAGGGAGCTGCTGTGACTCAGGAGGGTCTGTGGGGAGCTGGATGAGGAGGGGAGGTGGGTGGGAATCACGATGAGATTCCCACATTCCTGAGTCCCCCCTGTCCAGGGGGATGTCCCTGCTCGGGCACGGCTCCACGGCCAGCCCGGAGTTGATTGCGGTGTTTTCCAGTGGCATCTCCCAGCACATCCCGGGTGTTTCACATGCAGAGCACATCAGATCCACTGCAGTCTGGCAGGCTTGGAGCCTGGGAAGGTGCTCAGCAAAAGAATTGGGATGTGCTTGTAGGATTTCCCAGCAAAGATGGGATCGCAGCTCAACAGCAGCACAGTGGGGCCGGGGCTCGGAGAGCAGGATCCAGCATCTGGAATTAAACTGCTTTTTGTTGGAACATGTGTGCTGTTTTTCCCTTCAGCCTTCCCTAGTGCTTGTTAGTAGTTAAAAGTATTTCCCAGTGATCAATATATTGATGTGGCTTTCACAGAACTGCTATTAAAATTAAACCTGAGCATTGTTTGGCGCTTAATTTACATAGCGTTTGCTTTGAGGGCCTGATCTTTATTTAATGCTGCTGGTAATTGTGTTGTCTGTGAAACTTTTCCTCGGAGTTGCCAAAGTCTTTTCTCTCTCTTCAAAGTACTGTGACACTATTAAGCAAGATCACCATGCGTCGTTGAGCAGAAAAGAAACGAAACAAAAAAACATCATTAAATTCCTCCCTCAAGTATCAGTTTGCATCTGAAAATTGGCAGTGCTTTTCAGATGGTGATTTCTGAAGCTGATTTTAAGTTTTGTAAAATGGTTGGTTAATAATCTTCCTTTAACTTCCTTAAAAACAAGTAAATAAAAATCCATTCTTATCCTCACTTACCAAAACGTTGAGCCAAAGCAGATTTTTCTTTTGATTACCAGTCATAGTTCTTTCTTTACCCTCCATAACTATCTTAGAACTGGCTTTAAGACTTACTTTTAATTATTCTGAAAGCATGAGAATAAGTCATCTGGCTTTTTCTGCGTGGTGGTTGATGGTGCAGACACCTTCTTGCACCCGAGCTCTTTGAGCACTCCCTTGACTTCAGTCCTCTATGAGCTGTTGAGTTACTAATGTTGCTTTTCGATCAGTTATCAATGTCCTTAGCATGGAACAGTCTTCAAAATAACAAACTTGGCCACTGGTGAGACTTTATTTGAGAGAGGGTGGTGGTAAGAAGTATCTACTTTAACACTTTACCAGTTTTTAGTGATTTGAGCAGGATTTATTAGGGCAGGACCGTTCCCTGGCCTTTTGCTGGATTTTGCAGTTAATTTTGAAGAAGACTAGTGACATAAAACAAAGAGGAGGAGCAAAACCCCCCTCAGTGCCTGTGGAAATAAATCCTCTTGGTCCTTCTTCCAAGACTTTCAGGATGCCCTGTTATTATCAGGGTGATGGGACCAGAAGTGAAATTGCATTAATGGGCTTGCATTAATGCTGGAAAAGTGTTCAGTTTCCAGTAGGCAGAGAGCTGGCTGGTGCTGTCCCCGTGGGTTTGTGTTGGAAGCATCCAGGGCACCTCTAAGGCTTATTTCAAGAATTTCTGTTTTCTTTCCTGCCTGAAGGACTCAAATCTCAGGATAATAGTGGCTGTTCCTTCACTGGAGTCAGGACTTTGAGGAACCAGGGAGACCAGGATTTTGGAGAACAGTTGGGAAGAATTTGACTTAGCACAGTTGATAATCAAAAAAAACCCGACACACATACACACATGACAAATTGAAGTGCTGTAGTGGCATAAAAAGTGAAGATGTAAGCACTGAATTAAAATAAAAGTCATACAGCCTGGAAAATCAAATGTTAAAGTCAAGAAAGTAGAGAATTTCAAAGAACAGATTTTTAGGGGAAATATTATCTAACTTAATTCAGGGGCTGGGCTTTGAGAAAGGTTTGGGTGTGTCTATGGGGGAGCTTTTGCACAGATACAGGTCAGGGGAAGCAGATAGGCAGGAACTTGGGCTGTTTGCTTCCACTTGTTAAATACCCTGTGAAAGAAAATGTTCATAAGCAGTCAGTAGAATAATAAATCACATTAATAAAGCAAAGTTGCTGCTGGGGACTTTGCAGTCTGGGTGTTTGTTTAAACCCTTTGCAGTTGGAAATCACAGAATCCCGCACTGGTTTGGGTTGGAAGGGACCTGAATGATCATCCAGTGCCACCCCTGCCATGGCCAGGGACACCTTCCACTGTCCCAGGTTGCTCCAGCCTGGCCTTGGACACTGCCAGGGTTGGGGCAGCCACAGCTTCTCTGGGCAACCTCATTCTATCTTTCTCCTGATGTTTTCTAATCTCAAATTTCACTTGACCTAGGCTGACTCCAGCATTCCTGTTTCTTGTAGGCTAAACCAGTGGTTTACATCCTTTTGCTGCATTATTTTACACGCAGCCCTGTGAAAGGAGTGGGATTAACTGCCTGACTGGTACTTTGCTGGGGTTAGTTAATGCTTGCAGTGCCAGTGAGTGCCCATTTTTCTGTACCCTGTAAGTTATTTTTCCCTTTCAGCTGGCCTGCACTGACATTTTGTGCTCACAAATGTATATTCATTTAGCATTTGCTCTGCCAGCACGCTGCGAGTCCACGTGGGTTTGTTTTCTTGGGGCAATCCGTGATGCTGTTCAGAGCTTGTCTGTGGGCTGGCTTTTGTTCAGATCATTTCTTCTGTCAAGCTGATGCCTTGTTAGAAGTCAGACTGCAGCAAAATTCAGGGGTGGAAAGCTGCTATGAATATATCCATGAAACACTTTGGATAACTCATGGAGGCTGCTTTGCTTCCAGAAGCATTTTTTTGTTAATGCTGAGTTTCTTAAGACTTTGGGTTCAGGCTATAGACTTCTTATAGGATGTATTAAAAGGAATGGAGGACTTGGATTCAAGTCTTTCAAAGCTTTAATGTAGTAAACCACTCTGTATTTCTCCTCACAAGGAGATGATGAGAAGGCTTGATTTGAGTGCTGCTCAGAGGGAAATCTTTCCGAGGAGTACTGCAGTCCTCTCCACTAGAAGTCATTTCATTTATTACTTAGAATGAAACATTTTTGGGAAAAGTATAGCAGCTGCTTTGGGTCTTTGCAGATAATTTGCAGAATAAACTCTGCAGATTCATGGCTTGGTAAACATAGTGTTGGTTGCTTTGAAAGTCTGAATAGCAGAGAGGTGAGGGGATATTTGTTGGGAGAAACTGCCTGTTTTGAGTTATTTTGGGCAGAATTCACATAATATGAATTATATTGGGAGGTGGGTAATGTGCAGGAGTGGGCCAGGGGCTAAACTGAAGGTAGCGAGTCTTTAAATTAGTCATAAAATCGTTTAGGTTGGAGAAGACCTTTAAGATCATCGAGTTCAGTTTTTTGTTGAAGGCTTCTTCTGAGCAGGAGTTGCTGCGAGTTTGTTTTGTGCTGAAAAGTGACTTTTCATGGGGAAGAATTTTTCCCTGAGGCTACTTTGGCTAAGGCAGGAGGAGTGTGGGGTTTGGGGTCTGGGTGCAATTCAGCATCTCAGCAAATGCTGGGGTGGGTTTGACTCCCTGGGGTTGATATTTCCCAGCGAGCTGCTGCTCTGCAGGGGAGCTGAGAGTTCCTCCTGGGAACTTCTCTCTAAAGGAAGCTTTGCAATGACTAATGGAGAGAGCTGGCCTTCTGTATTCCCTTCTTTATCAAGGAATGCTGGAGTGACACCATCTTCATGGTGCCGGATTTGGGGACGAGACCATTTTCCTGATCCACTCTGTACCCTCAGCATCCATCCCTTGAGTGCAGTCTGGGCACTACTCATCACCCAGCTTCCCCCCACTCTCATTTCGTTTGCAGCTGTTTGCCTTGCATTGTGCTTTGTTTTCTTTTCAGTTTATGCAGTGAGAGCAAAGGAGCTGGAAACATTAATGCTGGGAGAGTCACTGCCCTGTAGATACGACTGTGTTGGTGGCTGACTAATTTCATTCTGGCATCTTTTTCTAAATACACAACTGTTGTGTACAGCAAATTAAAAACCAAGGGAGCAGGCTTCCTTGGCCTAGATTTTTCTTGCTGATATTTCAAAAGCTGGCTGCTTTTCTGAGAGCCTTTCAGAGTTCTGTCAGGGTAGAAGGATTGTCTGAGGTTTCTGCAGTGTCAGAAGGTACCAGAAATGCATCGTTGTCCAGGGAAAAAGGGCTGAACTAAGGAAATAAAACTCTTTGTCCTGCACATGGTTATGGAGGGTGAGGGGAGGGAAATACCCTGCCTGATAAAATTGTTTCTTATAATTCCTAGTTGACCTCTTGGGACTGCTGAAGTGGAGATCCAACACGAGCCTGTTGCACCAGAACTTGAAGCAGCTGATGAAGGTTGATGGTGGTGAAGTGGTCAAGGTAATGAGTTAATGTCTTTAAAAATCCCAGATTTAGAGGCATCTTTTCATTTTGGTTCCCCACACCTCCCCCCTCAAGCTCACTGCACTCACTTGCACATTAAATTGCAAGCTGGAGTCTCAAACTTCAGGGTGCTGATGCTCCTCTCCCTGCCCTCTAGAACATTTCAGATGTTGAGAACTGATAAAACACACATAAAATGCACATTTCTGAAAATTTAGGGGGTTTTTTTAGCACTTTGGTCAATTTTTATATACAGATCCATGAAGAAAAGGTGTTTTTCTTTGCAGGATTAGAACATCTCTGAATTCTTACATGCTGATATTAAATACATTTTTAATCTGTGGATGTGGAATGCAATCCTCTTGTGTGCTGCTGTTGTTTTCTTTAAAAAAAAAAAAACAACACTTTTTCTGGAAATATTTAGCTGAGCCAAGTTATTTTCATTTGCCAAGGCCACTGAGTGATTATTTAGCTGTGCAAAAGAGGAGGCTGGGACTTCATTGAAGGTGTTGTAACAAATCAAATCTAAAAGAGTGTCAAAAGATGGACTGGGGACAGGTGACCCTGAAGGCCCTGGGGAGTTGTTTCCTTACTTCAGGGCATTTTTAGGTGGTTAATAGGAGCATAATGAATGGCTCAGCTTGAAGTAACCAAAACCACCTGGGAATGCTGATACTGTCCTCCTCGGAGGGTGGGGAAAGTGGGATCTCACAGGTTTGTGTTTCAGGAAGGTTCTACCTGCTGTGGTTTTGTCCTGGATCGTTTGACAGCAGAATCTCCACAGTGGTACGGGCTCGTGCCAA
Organism: Corvus kubaryi; assembly: GCF_017639235.1. Lineage (NCBI taxonomy): Eukaryota > Metazoa > Chordata > Aves > Passeriformes > Corvidae > Corvus > Corvus kubaryi. Next base: position 21,282,651 of record NW_024580672.1, read on the forward strand.
GCATTGTCATGGCTCTGTCACTTGGGATTCTCCCTCCTCTCCAAATGTGACATCCCAGAGTGCGTGGCACATTCCTGCTTGCTGGGCATCAGGTATTTCCTCAGGATGCACCACAAGTGAGGTTTGAGTAAAAGCACTGGAGTGAGTTCTCCAGCTGCACACACTCAGACTCAATGAGATTCCCTTCCTTCCTGCTCACAGGGATCTGAGCACAACTGGATCATGCACAGGGCAGAAGAGGGAATGTTTAATATTGCTTCCGCCACCATTTTTATCCTTTTTTTAGAGGGCCATTCCATTCTCCATCTGTTCACGTTCTCGATCTGTTGCAGCAGTGTTCCATCTTTGTGGAGCCTGCTCTGTTGGAGTATCTGATCTGTAACTGTTCTTTCTGTTCTTCCAGCTTTCTTTGTCCTTCATGTTTTTAAACACAATACCTGGTGCAGTCTGGATATCTTTAAAAAAAAGTACTGATGTGATAAAATGCATTCATATTTTCTGTTAAGCCATTGCCATTCCTCAAAACTCCCAGTAAAAGGCCTGGGCCTGCTGGTGTTCATTTATTGCTGAGTAGAGATCAGCCCAGAGCCCCATTCTGTGCCTGTTCCCAGAGTGTGTGGAAGCTGTAAATGTTATCTCCCTTCCCCAGAGGCTCTGGCTCCATTTGTGCAGAGTCTATGGAATATGAGAAGGTAAAAGAATAGTCCAGGAATTAGAATTATTCATGCTACCTGAGAAATGTCCTGCCCCTTTACACAGCAGCATCTCTGCTGTGCTCTTCCAGCTGCTCCACCGAGTCCTTGTGAACGGATTTAAAACTTGAGCTCTGCCTGTGAAAGTCAGGCTGAGGTGCCTGAATGTGAAATCAAGGCTTGGTCAGCCTCCCAGCCATCCTTTCGCTTCCAAAGGACTCAGCGTGTGGGACCCAAGAGTGCAACTTCTCTTCAGACCAAGAGAGAAACTTCTCCTGTCAAGGCTCAGAACCCTGCTTTACGCTTCCCTTCCTGCCAGCTGGCAGCAGCCACGGAATCATTTAGAATTACAGAACCATTTAGGTTGGAAAAGACCTCTAAGATCGCAGAGTTCAACCTTTAGAACATCGAGTCCAGCCTTTAATGTGCTTTATTTGCACATCTTCTTTAATGGAATGAGTAAGGCTGGGAGAAGGTGATGTTTTTCTTTTGCCCCTGTAGTGAAATTACGAGCTGGCTCTTCCCCAGGACTGGGCTGAGATCAGCTGCAAGAATTTTGGCTTTTCTGTTTTTTCATCCTCAGCAGCACAAGCTGTGACTCAGTGCTCACTTGGTTTAAGAAGTTTGACATTCAGCTGTGAATGGGGGTTAATTCCTGACATTTGACCGTAGGTTTAGGAGATCAGGTGAATCATGCTTGATCCAGGAGACTCATTGCACAGCTGAACGTTTTTAAAGGAGGAAGGTGGGAGTCAAGCTGGTTTTCCCTCTCACAGGGTGTGTGGTGCCTCTTTGTAGCTGGGATCGTGGGATCGATTCCTTTCTGCTATTTGAGATACTCTTCCCCAACCTTGTCTCATCTACAGTGCAAAAACTATTTTTGTTCCATTCTACTTCCCTGGGAGGGTGGGCAGGCCCTGGCACAGGGTGCCCAGAGCAGCTGGGGCTGCCCCTGGATCCCTGGCAGTGCCCAAGGCCAGGCTGGACATTGGGGCTGGGAGCAGCCTGGGACAGTGGAAGGTGTCCCTGCCATGGCAGGGGTGGCACTGGATGAACTTTAAGATCCCTTCCAAACCATTTTGTGATGATTTGAGACAGATGTGCTGGAACCATCCACATTTAACCCCTTCTTTCTCGACCCAAACTGAGCTGTGATCCATCCTGGCTGTGCCCTGGAGGAGCCCCTGTCTGTCTGTGCCAGCTGGAGGAAGGAGCTGCTCAGACACACAATCCCATTCCAGCAAAACCGATGAGTATCTCTGGGCAGTGCATGGATTCCTGGCTGTCTCTGGGAAGAACTACAGGAATTAGGAAGCTTTTGTCCCTGTGCTTGACTGGAAGCCCCTGGCACTAATCTGCTTTTCCTCTCGTCTTGCACAGATGGGGGTGCCCAGCCAGGGGGGAGTGAAGACCTTCCTGTGTAGGTTTGGGGCTGGGGCAGCAGTGGGGTGCTCTGTTCCCATGCCTGCATGTGTGATCCCGTTGGAGTTGTGGATCTGGGCGGGGCAGCCCTGAGCAGGGATGTTCTGAGTGCCTCCCACGGCTCAGCTCCCGGTTTCCTTGGCATGAGACTCAGTTGCTTGTGTGGTTTGTGCTCTGAAACACCCAAGTTTTCAGCAATGCATGGGCCTGGTGACTGTGGGGTGAAGCTGCAGTTTGGAAATTCTTGTTGTTGGAGCACTGTTGTAGATTAAAGTCCTTGTTCAGGTGTGCCAAGTGTGATTTCTGACTTCCTTCTTTTCTGCTGCAGTGATAACGTGTGTAGAGATAATGAACTTCACTAAAAATAATTTGCTGAAAAGAAAAACATTGGATTTTTCATTTTTTGGCTAACTTTTAAAACGCCTTTAGCAAGTACATCTATAGAGACCTGTGTGGAGTCTGAATTTAATATTCCTTTGGAAATATGATGAGCTGTGTGGTTTCTTTGTAGTTTCTGCAAGATACACTGGATGCCCTTTTTAACATCATGATGGAGAACTCAGAGAGTGAGACCTTTGACACCTTGGTGTTTGATGCTTTGGTGAGTCTGCAGTGGGGAAGGTCTGAAATGCACATAATGATGGGGTATAAATGATAGAGTGAAGTTTGTAATGGAAAAAAATCTGAGCTGATAGTTATTATTTAATTTAAAAGTTGTATTTAAAGGTTCAGATCCAGAGGGAGTTAGATTATTTCATGTCATCCTCCCAGAAAATAACGAAGCAGTGAAATCCAGCTATTTTAATGGATTAGCAGCAGAATTTAGGACAGAAGCAGAAATTTTAATGTCAGTAACGTGTCTTCTCTGAAAAGAAAGGGGAATGGGCAAAAAATTAAAGATTTTTTTTGAGAGTAACGCACTAATTATGCTGGTTTTTTCAGGTATTTATCATTGGACTGATTGCTGACAGAAAATTTCAACATTTCAACCCTGTCTTGGAGACTTACATCAAGAAGCATTTCAGTGCTACCTTGGCCTACACGTAAGTGGGAAAATTGATTTTTCCTAATGTGACTTGGAGAATTTTCCCAGGTAATGTTATTTAATTACTTGTTTATGGCACTTAATTAGGATGTGCCCATGAGCTTGGGAGGGTCTTGAAGAAGACTGGGGATAATCTTTGTTTCTTTCTTGCAATAAATTAGTAACACTTTCAGTCACGTGCAAAGAGAAGTCTTGATTGTGTTGTAATAAAAGGGATGATTTGACAATTTCAGGAGTTGTTTTGTAAGGAAAACAAAAGGACTTCTCACTCTTTCTGGGAAAGATGTCATGTCCATTTAGGGTGTTTCAACTACAGGTTGTTCAGTGCATTAAATTGACGTTGTACCCTGGATTATCCACATTACTGTCATTGTGGGGAAGAAGCAGGGAAGGGCAAAAAAAACAAAAGTCCATTATTTTTGTTGTCTTAAGTGTTTTTTGACAGTTGGAATCTTTGCTGCTGCTTTAGACTGCCAGTGTTGGAGGAAAAATATCTAATGGAACCTTTGCAGTGTTGGGGGGAAGCAAACCCAAAGCAGGAAACCTGGGGTGCATTTGCTGGTGCAGAGTCTCTGTTAAAGGACCTGAAAGTGTGCAAAAATATTGATTTAAAATCGTGAAGAATCATAAAATCATAAAATCATGGAGTATCCTGAGTTGGGAGGGACCCACAGGATCGCCCAGTCCAACCCCTGGCCCTGCCCAGACACCCCAACAATCCCACCCTGGGCATCCCTGGCAGCGCTGTCCCAACGCTCCTGGAGCTCTGGCAGCCTCGGGGCCGTGCCCATTCCCTGGGGAGCCTGGGCAGTGCCCAGCACCCTCTGGGGGAAGAGCCTTCTCCTGATCCTTCTTTATTTCCCAAAGATTTGAGCCTTCAGTCTCAGTGTTGATATTTTGATCACTGAGTTGCCGCTGCTGTTGCAGCTGTGTGTGATGTGAGCAGAAGATGGAGCATCCTCCAGCACCTGGATTTATCAGGAAAAGCTGAGGGTGGAGCATCCTCCAGCACCTGGATTTATCAGGAAAAGCTGAGGGTGGTCCTTCCTCTGGCTGGCATGGAGAGAATCCTTCCCTTCCTCAAGTGCAGGGAGACAGAAGCAGGGAAGAGCTCAATTCTGGCTTGACATGACAGATCCCTGCCCTCTCCCTGCCTTCTGTTCATAGAACATCCAGCTTGGAAAAGAGCTCCAACATCATCAGGCCCAACCTTCAGCTGTTGCTCTGAAGTAGAGAGAGGTGGCCTTGGCAATATTGAAGTGGTTACTTGAAATTCTCAGGCAGTTTGCTCCTATTCCAACAAATCCCCAGGCAGCAGGATCTCTGTGAGCTCCGTGTTGTTTTCTGTCAGTGGAGAATAATGTGGTGCTTGTTTACTTGGAGTGGGGATGTTGGATCATGCACTGGAGCTGGGATGATTTAAAATGGAATTGCTCGTGGTTGCATTAAAACCCTGATTTATATTCATTGGAAGGGAGGGAGCTGAAATGGGATTATTTTGAAAATTGCTTCACTTTCGAGTTTGATAGGCTTTAAAATGGGGAATAAGAGAATTTCCAGCTGGTATTACATACATGGAGAGATAAATTTTACAAATTCCAGCCCAAAATCCACAGGAAGGCTTTATAAAGGGAAGCCTTGTTGAATGAAGAAATTCATACTTTGTGTTAATTCTAACAACATGCTTGTATTTAATTTAATTATTTTTATTCTTCTGATTATTCTTAGTAGGTGCATCTTTCTCAGAGCCTAAATCTGAGTGTCCCTAAACATCCAGCAGAAAATCAGCCTTATTGAGATTTGCTGTATGATAAATAAAGTCATGGTCTGTGATTTTTCTCTTTTTTGCTCAAAAATAAGTTACAGCTACTAACCAAAACAAGAACATGAGTCTGAGTTGAATAATTAATTTTGTAACTCTGTGGGTGCATAATTTTTCTTTGAACCTTTCAAAGTGGAAATTCTGTGAGAATGTAACTTGGATGTGTGTTTTTTATTTTTCTTGCATTTAAACAGCAAACTGACCAAGGTTTTAAAAACATACGTGGACAATGCTGAGAAGTGTGGGATCACTGATCAACTCTTCAAAGCCATGAAAGCCTTGGAATACATCTTCAAGTTCATTGTCCGCTCCAGGATATTGTTCAACCAGTGAGTACAGGCAGTGCTTAAACCTCCTGTTCCCAATAATGCTCAAAAACTGCCAAAATTTCATAGTGCTTCAGTTAAAATTGCTCAATATTGCATTGTTTTAGAAATGCTTGAAGCTGTGAGAGGTTACTTCAGGATGAGGTTTTTCCCTCTTCAGCAGAGATGAGTATTTTCAGTAGCAGTGAATTGGTAAAATCATGATAGTTTAGGTCTCTGAACAATTAAAGCTTGGCACTATTTGGGGAAACTTCTGTTGCTATATTGTGTTTTGTACAAAAGTTATAAACCAAGCTGATGAGATCTTCAGCTTTGCTTAGATTGAGTCCTTTTACTGCTTGTTAGCAGTGGTAACACCTTATTACAAGGGATTTATGTAGAGCTCCTAAGTTACCATCTCCAGCACCCTTTTCTCTAATTTAGGGCTTGGAATTTATTTCTGTAGGAGCCCTGCTGCGAGATTCGTAAAATACTGAATGTCACTGAGCCTGTAGCAGGCCCTACAAATCACTTGAAAACAGAAAAAAAGATTTCCTCTGGCTGCAGATTGGATTTACAGACAGTCTGACCTTCCAGGACTGGCTGGGGGGTTTCCTTGTGGGAAGCCCTAATTCACAGCCCTTCAGTGTTGGGAAGACACAGCTCTCCATGCCAAGGGATTAATCAGCAAAATTACTGAATGCTGAACGAGCCTGTGATTGGTTCTGCTGCAGGACTGAAACCCTGCCTGGGGGGTGTGATTTGGGGTGATTAAAATGCAGGAGGGTGGCAGGGCTCTGAGTGATTGCTGCTGTTCTGCTGAGGAATCACGAGCAGCGAGCTGAAGCTTTTATTCCAAATTACGGCATATTTTTAACTTCAGGACTAGGGTGGTGGGCTGGATGGATGGAGCATGTTAGCAGTTCAGTTCTGGAAGTTCATCCACTTAAAGCCTGGTGGCACAGCTATTTGTTCACTACAGCAAAGGTTGATAAAGGCAAAATATTACAAGTGACCTTTAGAAATATCTTTATTTGTTTTCCTCAGTAATGATCCCACTGGTTGTGGTGTATTTACTGCAGTCTTGAAATCCTCCAGGCAGTGCTGGAAGAACCAACCTGGTGTAAACCTGGTTTTCTCACAGCTGCAGAGTTTTTGTGCTTTATCAGGTATATTAAATAAATAGATGTTATTAACTGACAGTAGGAACACGTTTGTGACTAACTTGTTTATTTTTTATTGCAACTTCCTTTTTGAAAGGCAGAGCTTTTTGTCTGAAGCACTTTGATTTATTGGGCTGTCAAGTTCAGTTACTCTTTCTGTTGGTGTAAGTTTCACCTCTCTGATCTGCTCAGGGGACACTGAAATCCATTATGAAAATGGGGAGTTGACACGTTTTTTGTCCTGCATAATCCCCAGATTTAGCCTAAAAGGGAAACAGAATTTTGCACAGCAAAATAACACGATTTAGTGGTTTGGGTTTTCTTTCCTGTAGCATTCATTTCGTCTGTGTCCAAGTTAAAATAGGCTTTTTTCATATTTGGGGCTTCCAAAAGTTTATGAGCACAGCATTAAAAATGTGCGATACACATTAACGTCAGTGTAAAGCAGCAGGAACATCCTGAACTCCATGTTTATCTCAAGAAAAGCCCCTTTCCAACTGCAATATGTGATCCATCATGATGTCGCTTTAGATTGGATATTGGGAGGAGATTCTTCCCTGGGAGGGTGGGCAGGCCCTGGCACAGGGTGCCCAGAGCAGCTGGGGCTGCCCCTGGATCCCTGGCAGTGCCCAAGGCCAGGCTGGACATTGGGGCTGGGAGCAGCCTGGGACAGTGGGAGGTGTCCCTGCCCATGGCAGGGGTGGCACTGGGTGGGATTTAAAATCCCTTCCAGCACAAACCATTCCGGGATTCTGTGATCTTGGAACATGAAGAAACCATACAATGATTATATGTGGAAAATTCCTGCGTGAGATTCTCTTTCTGAGCTGCAGACTTTGTTCAAGACCTTCCTACTGGGTTTAACTCCAGGAGAAAATGGAGGAAAGTAAAAGGGCATTGAACTCTTGCTGGGAGCTGCTCTAATGGGTCTTGGTGCAAGGTGTTTGGGGGGATCAGAGCCAGTGGAACCAGGGAGGGCGTTGGGAGCCCAGTTGTTGTTGTTGGGTGAGACTCTTGAAGGCAAACAGAGCTGACTGAGCAAATGTGGGGTTTTACTGGGAGAAGGAGTCATGGAATGGTTTGGGTGGGAAAGGACCTTAAACTCATCCCACTCCACCCCTCTGCCATGGGCAGGGACACCTTCCACTATCCCAGGCTGCTCCAAGCCCCAATGTCCAACCTGGCCTGGAAGCCCCATGGGATGTTTATAACTTCCCTGGTTAGATTTAATCTGGATTCCAGATCCCTTTTGATTTTGGTCAGGTTAAGTCTGAATAACCCTGGGGTAGTGAGTCCCACGTGCTGCCCAAGGAGGGGGAAGTTTTCAAGGATGATGTGGAGCCAGTGGTCGTCTCTCCTCATTTTCCAGTGAGGGTTGTGTCATCCTACACCTGAAGCAGGGCTGGTTCTGCATTTTAAAACCTTCAGAGAATTCCAGGGACACTCACTGAACCAGTGGCCCAAGTTCTTCACGTTTGGTGTATTTTTGTTGCCTTTGGTGTTGCCCTGTGCAGTTCTAATCCCCTGAAAGCATCTGAGAGAGAGAGAAAGGGGGTCCTAGTGGGCAGCTCAGCCCTGAGGCATCTGCCTGGAGGCACAGGGACCTTGTTCCTGAAGCTGAGCGGGGGCTGAGTCATTCCTGTGTGTCAGCTGTGCAGATTCCATGGGAAACTGAGCCTGGAATTAGTGCTGAAGCACAGTTTAACCTCAGTGCTTCCTTCCCACAGAAAGCAAAAAGTATATTTTTAGCAAAAAAAGGGTCGATGGGCTTTTTCTTTTGTTCTTTCTTTCCTTCTTTCTTTCTTTCCCAGAGTTTAAGGTCACTCACCTTAGGCCACCGGTAGATTTTAATGATTGCTGGCAAGTTGTGTGGCTGCTTTCTGGCTTCATCAGCACAGAGCTGCCTGGCAAGGGTCCTGCCAGACATCTGCAGGGTGGAGAGGCTGTCCCAGGGCTGTGTGGGCACAGGGAATTGGGTCACTGCTTAGGGATTCACCAGGAGACTGAAACAGCAGTGCTGGATGTGGCATTTCACAGAGAAACCTTTACAATAAAAATATCTGTTCCTGCTGGTCCAGCCTGGCCAGTCTGTCTTGTCTTGAGGTTTTTTTGTGAAAGAAAACTCTTGGTTTGGTGAAGAAACTTGTAGAAATTCTTGAAAAAGTGTTAAAACAACAAACAGGCATCTGTCATTTGATTGTTAAAAAAATCACCAGATTTAAAAATCCTGTATTTCCATTGAGGTTTGTGCTGATGAAACCTAATTCTTTTTCAGACTGTATGAAAACAAAGGAGAAGCAGACTTCAGGGAGTCTCTGCTGCAGCTCTTTAAGTCCATCAATGAGATGATGAGCAGCAACTCTGATCAGACTGTCATAGTGAAGGTTTGTGCTTTCCAGATCTGCACTTTGGCATCCTAAACTGCAGTAAGGCAGTCAGTGAAGTATTTGCTTGTGTTTGTGCTTAAAAGCTGGTTTTAAGCTGATTTTTCCTCAAACAAGGTTCATACTCAGTGTTTCTGCTGAAGGGCTTGTGACTGTATAAAGAACTTTCTTTGAACAAGTAAGTTTGTGGAATCCTAGAATAATTTAATTTGGAAAAGACATCTAAGATCGTCAAGTCCAACCCTTAATTGCTTCAAAACCCTGACTTTTATTTTAAAAAGAGAACTTAATTTGGGTTGACACTTGGCTTCTTTAACTTCCATAACCTGAATGTTAAGGTATTTTTAAGGCATTATATTTAAGATGCTGATGACAATGCAGAGCCTCCTATTTAAATGCACTTATTTATATCTGAGGCTGTTCAGGAACTTCAGTATAGGACCTTAAGGCAAAGTAGAAGGAAAATCAGTGCTGAGTGAGACTGCAAACTCCACCTTTCATCCCTTATCCCTTTTCTTGTGTCCCTTTTAAAAACAGCATCTGCTTTTGGTGACATTGGCTCATGGAATTGGGAATGGGGTCTGTGCCCTCAAATGGTGCTGATATCAAAGAGCAAAAGCACTGAATTGTAGGACTGATGGATTTTAGTATCCGGAAGAGACTGGATACAAAAGTTAGTGGATCTTTTTCATCATGGAAAACTACAGAGACTGCCCTAAATGTGTGTCTGATAAGCTGCACCTTGAACTTCCTCTTGTGGTTGCCACTGGATGAAACCCCTGACCCAGCCCTGCTGAATCAGTTGGGAGATGATCAAGGGGCTGAGAATTGGGGTAGAATTTGGGGGCAGTTGGATTCCTCCTGCTCTGGTGATTGCAGAGATACAGTGGGAAATCCCTGTGCCAGTGGAAGAGGCTCCTGGAGAAGTCCAGCTGGAAAAGCCCTGAGTGAAAGCCCCCAGTCCTTTGTAGCTGAGCTCTGGGGCTCCTGATGCCATGCTGAGCACACAGCAAAAACAGATGGTGGGGATAAAGCAGCTGAGGTGGAATATTTTAGGCAGAGAAGCTGAGACTATAATCTGGTAACAAAATAGGGATATTACATGTTTTGAGAAAGCTGTGTTTTCATTTCATTGCCAAAGCATCTCTCCTGAATGGAAATGGGGAGTTGGAGTCCGTGGCTCAGGGTGTGCTCTCTGGGGTTTTACAGTAGGGTGTTTGCACATTACAGGAGTGGAATGTGAGATTTCTTTTCCTGAGGCTCCTTTTGCAGGGCCTGCTTCAGGAAGGCAGATGAACATGAGCTTTTTTCCTTTAACAATTTGTAGCTTGGGGGAAAAAAACCCCAACAAACAAACCCTAAAAAGTGGATTTGGCTGTGTTCACCTGAGATGCAGGAAGGAAAACTTCCTGGTAAGAGCTGGAGAGATCCCACTGCAGGGGTGGCTGTGCTGGTTCAGGTTCAGAACTCTGCAGGCTTGGGAGAGCACAGCTCCTGTCTGTGTTTGAAGGGCAGCAGATGAAGCCCTGAGGGATGAGCCACAGTGATGTTGAGTGTGCTTGAGGAGGCCTTTCAGGAGCCTTGACAACCTTCCATTCATTATTTATTGCTTTCATCTCCTCTGGACTCTAATTACTCAGCTCTTAGAACACATAATTGTTACTATTGGCTTTTTGCAGCCTGTGAAATTGCTTTTATGATGTTCAGGTATCTGAAGCTCTGCAGTGTGAGCACTTGGCAGAAGTGTGCGCTCTGTTACGGAGAACTATTGAATGGGTGGATAATTATGGGGTTTTTTTTGGGGAGGGTGAGTGTGGATTCTGTGGATCCTGCCTGGCAGAGCTGCAGGAGTGCTGGGAGGTGGCAGTGTCACCATGGGGGTGACATCAGAGGCCTCATTCAGCATCTCCAGCAGTGACTGAGTGGATGCCTCAGTCTGTGCTGGTGGAGAGGAGCATTGGATGGAGCTGGGGGGCTGAAACAGGAGCTGAAGGGTGGGCAGATGTGGGACACTGCTGTCAGGAAGAGTGAATTAATCCCTGCATGGTGCTCCACTTGGAGCTGGCACTTTGGGCAGGACACCTTAGAGTCACCAGTGGCAGCTCCCTAGAGCCATCAGCTCCATGAGATGGCAGGGGAAGCAGCAGGGTGTTGGGGGTGAGCAGGGGTGGCAGGGCTGTCACAGAGCCCTGGAGCAGCCACTTCTTGCATGCTGGGTGTGGGGCTGGTTCCAAACCTCAGGAAGGGGTTAAAGGGGTGCAGAGGATTGGGAATGCTGCACCTGCCTGGCAGGTGAAACGGGGATTTCCTGTGCTCTGGGATTTTACAGGGGGCACTTGCTGACATCGTTAGGAGGGGAGTTTAAAGGAAGTAAAGGAATTTTTTATCTTTTCTGAAGTTTCTTGCTGCAGGGGGTTGTGGAGGCAGCCAGGGCGGCAGAGGGATGTGATGCCTTTTCCTGGTCTTAAAAATCAAGAGTTATACACGGTTAGAAGAGAAAAAGGGATTTTACCTTAGTATTTATTTTAAGGATCCTTAGGTGCACACATCCAGGTCGAATGCACCTAAATGCACGCCACAATGCCCACCCCAAAAGATCTGGTGTAACATTAGAGGTGTTACTAATTAGCAGATCTATCAAAGATTCCCCAATGAGAGGCTCAAGTGAGCCCCCCTCCCCAAGGAGCCTTCCCTGGATGGTTCTGTCTTGGTTTACAGAATGTGTCCTGGAGAGGACCTTGGGCTCTGGGGCACACTGATCCCTGGCTACGAAGCTTCTAAAATGTTGAGTCTCTCAGCTTAACAAACAAGCCCAAGAATGCAGGCACAAAGCACTGAGAATACAGGAGTTGTAAAAAGGTATAACAGGGGTGTAAAAGAAAAGGCATAAAATCTTCACGGCATCAGATGGAGCTCAGGCCCAGGGATGTGCTGAAAGGATGGCTGGGTGCAGCCTCTGAGGGAGGCTGGGAGAGCCAGGAGGGGAAGGGAGCACAAAAACTGCAGCTGGCATCTCCCGTGGGCAGTGCTGGGGACCAGGATCTGGGCTGGGCACACCAGGAGTGGGGTACCCCAGAATGGGGTGATTCTGAAGGCATGGAGCTGCCCCGAGGCACCCCTCCCATGGAGCCGGGCTGGGAGAGCTGGGGGGGCTCACCTGGAGAGGAGAAGGCTCCGGGGAGAGCTCAGAGCCCCTTGCAGGGCCTAAAGGGGCTCCAGGAGAGCTGGAGAGGGACTGGGGACAAGGCATGGAGGGACAGGACACAGGGAATGGCTTTAAGCTGGAAGTGGGGAGATTTAGGTGGGATATTGGGCAGGAATTGTTCCCTGGGAGCATGGTGAGGAGCTGGGATAGAATTCCCAGAGAAGCTGTGGCTGTGGCAGTGTCCAAGGCCAGGCTGGACACTGGGGCTGGGAGCAGCCTGGGACAGTGGGAGGTGTCCCTGCCCATGGCAGGGGTGGGAAAAGATGATCTTTGAGTCCCTTCCAACCCAAGCCAGTCTGGAACTCCTGTGCTGTTGGATGCTTTGCTGAAGTTTTGTAGAAAGCCAGTGGTTTTAAAGAGATAAGTCCCCAGGTCCTGTGCTGTGCAGGAAGATCAGCAGATCTTGCTGTGGCAGTTTTAGGCGTTTTTTCACTGATTTTTATATCTTTTGGGGAAGCGAAATGATTCTAGACAAAATAACTCTGTTTGGAGAGAGAGAAGTTGCAAAGACCTACACAGAAAATTAAGGTGCTTCACATTAAATGAGGCAGATGCTTCTTTCCTACATCCCAAGGTTTCCATTTCTCCTTGCAGAAACCAGAATCTTTCTTGAGTGAGAATCTTTATCACCATGGAGCAGAACTGCCACTGGAAATTTTCTGAGATGTTCCCAGCTTTTTGGGCTGGATGTACTGGATTTTTCCCCCTATCTGTTGGGAGAGTTGGCCTTCAAGCTGACATGGAATGAATGACTGCAGTCTTGCGTTCTTAGCAAGAATTCCTATTTATCTATTCAAATATTTATGTCCTTGTGGAAGCTGATGAGCTGTTGTTGACTGTAGGTCTTCAGTTATTTCATATTTTGCATTTAAATGGCTTTTTTTTTTTTTTTTAATTTGAATTTTTCAATGCTTTGGGTTCATGTGGGGGGGAAAAAAAAAGTCTCAAAAGAAAACTCTCTGACTTGTACAAGAATTTAAGGTTGTAGAGCACAAAAAGAGGCTTGGAATTTGTACCTCTTTTAGGATTATGGATAGTCACAAATTCTTGGGTAGGGGAGAATTTATCAGGTTTATAGATATATAATATTATTGAAAGGTTATTTTTAATTTGTCTGGTATTACTTCAGCTATGGATCTTGGCAATAAATAGGTAAAATTCCATATGATCTTGGAATATGGTTTGAGCAGAGCTTTACTAGGACTTAAACCTCTTATAGCACTTTACTGGCACTTAAATCTCTTGTTTCTTTTGTCTTTTCTCTACTCAGATGTGTTGGAGTTAACAAGAATGACTAAAAGCCAGGCTGCTAAAAGGCAGCAGTGATCAGTCCTGTAGGTTTGAATTTGGGAAGGTGAACTGGTAAAAATTACAGTGTTCAAAACAGCACAGAAGCTGGGGTATTTTTAGTTAGCTAAATAAAATGGTTATGTTTTTTTTGGTGTCACTGTTATCTGCAGTGGAGACAGACATTTCAGGGCTGCCTTTTCCACTTGTTTGTTTAAGGTGTGGGGTTGTCCAAGCTGGAGAGGGAAATCCAAGCAGTGATTTGAGCTGGCAGATGTTGTGGTTGTTCTCTCACTGACAAAAATTCTCCTTACACGATGAGTGGCAGTGGGCTGCAGCAATGGCTTGGGAAGGGGGGGATTCCAGTTTGTTTTCCAAGCATCAGTCTGACTTCAAGAGTGAAACCTGATTCAGTAAGGTGAGCAGCATTTGGGGTGTGCATGCATTTTTAATGGTTACAAGTGTGCTGAGCCTTCCTGGGTTTATTCCTGTTTTCTGCTAATTGGTGCATGATAATTATTTCCTTAACCTTCTCCTGCTGAAGCATGAGCTCAGCTGGAGCCTGAGAGTGATGTTTCCAGTTTGGAGAAAAATGGAGCTATTCCTCAGTCAGGTATTCCTGCATCCCTTGGGAAGCAGAGAAGCTCCTCCTGCAGTGGAGGAGAGAACTGGACTCTTGTCAGCAGGGCCCCTCTGATACTTGCTGTTCTGATTTTTGTTCAGGATGACTGGGAAGAGACAATCTGGGAGCTTTACATGATCTGAATTAAGGAGGTGTGAGCACTTTGTATAAAATCATCCTGGGTGTGGCCACAGAGAGCTGGGGTGGAAGATGAGACCCTTTCTTAATGTGAATTTTCCTGTGCCTGTGGGTTCTTAATAATCCTGGTCACTTCTAATGCATTTCTCGGTGTCCACTCTGTGCTTTAATATTCAGCATTTATTGCTAAAGCCACAGAAAAGTATTCAAGTGAAGGCAGGGAAATACATGACAAGGTGCCTGAGAAGAAAACAAGACTGTGTTAATCTGCAGGGCTTTTCCAACAAGTGGAATACTTAAAAACCATCACTTAAAACCAGCTGAGTAACAAACTGCAACTGTGGAGTGAGGTTTTTGGGTCTCTTAGAATCCATGTGGGAAATACCTGCAGAAGATACTCATTTGAGATTGTGCTTTGGGCTGTTTAACACTGAATTTAGTGCCAGTGCAAATAGAATTTTGCACCAGTGCAAAGGTGCTGCTTTGCAACTGGGATAAAAAGTTCTTTAGTTTGTGGAGAGAATAACTGCTCTAGGCTGGGGCAAACCTGAAATAGAGTTTAGGAGTTCCTGGATGTTTTTTGTCTGGCTGCTGATTGGGCTTAATTAGGTTTGGATGAGTTTAATGGAATAGCACCTGAGATAATGCTTGGGTACAAGGGAGGTGCTTTGTGTTGAATGACACAAAAGATGAAAATTAACATTAAAATAATGTTCAAATGGAGTGGGGTTAAACAAATTTATTGCTTTGTCAAACAAAGGAGTTCAGAAGAATATCCTGTATTTGGCTCTGAATTTTTGTGCTTAATTTGGAGACCAGGCGTGCTGATGGAAGCAAATGGCTTTGGAAAATGACAGTTTTAAATTAAGGGTTTTTTTGCTTTTATGGACTACAAAGAGCTGAACTTAAACCCCAGAAAAAAGCTGCGGTGTTCTGCTCAGAGTACATTTTGTTTAATACTTTGCAAATGTCATTTGGTCAATCTAATGGCAGCCTTAAGTTAGTTTTTCTTTTAAACAGCTACTGCAAAGAAGCTTTTGTGACTTCTTTTTGCTATTCCATTTATAAACCCAAGAATGGGATAATTTTCCATTGTTGCAAGATTCCTTTGCTGTCCTGCTTTCTTTTCACTCACCAGTGACTACTGTAATTATCACAGAGGTAATTTCATTTTTGTATTAATTAAGAGAAGCAAACAAAAGCAAATGAGTAAAACCCATTTTTCTGTTATCCCACATGATAGCAGAAATACTTTAAGGTACTTAGCAAGGTTGCCCTGTCTTATTTTAATGTACTTTTATTTGCCTGATGACACAAAGAAAAGGCTTTTACTTGTCCTCTCATTCCTTTTGTGAAGAAATTAAAAACTCCAGAAATTTCCTTGCAAAGCAGCTGCTCCTGGCAGTTTTAGCAGTTGGGACTCTTTCTGTCCCAATAAATAAATGAAGCTTACTCTTAGTTAAATATTCAAGTGTCAATGTGAAGTTTTTTTGCGGTTTGAGGCTTTCCCACCCAGAAAAAAGACCTGCAGAAAAAATCCCTTTCCAGAATCAAGATAAATAATGCACGTTAACTTTTAGTCATAGAAACTCCTTGAACTTTTAGATCTGGGCAGTGTGCTAATTTCCTCTTGGCAGATCCCATTCTTTACCCATTTCTGTCTCATTAAACCTGTCTGGAAACGAACTATCAGTGAGAAAAGAGCGGATTGGGCAGTGCAGGGGACTCTTCATTGATGTTCAGAGGGGCCATTGTTGGGAATAACAATTCCATGGCACCTGATATTATTTATTGTGGCTTTTTTTACCACGTTGAAAGGGGTTTTTTCCCTCAGGTGATCTTTTGATACCAACACTGAGTTTGTTCCTTCCACATGGATGTGATTTGGCTGCTAGCTGTGGAGAAGTTTAGGAGAACATGATTAGCTGTTAAGTCAGTTGATGTTCAGAGGGGCCACTGTTGGGAATAACAATTCCATTGCTCCTGATCTTACTTATTCTGCCTTTTTTTACCACGTGTGAAGGGTTTTTTTTCTCTCAAATGATCTTCTGATACCAACACTGAGGTTATTCCTTCAACAGGAACGTGATTTGGCTGCTAGCTGTGGAGAAGTTTAGGAGAACACAATTAGCTGTGAAGTCGTTAGAAGCCCATCAATGAATTTATCTTAAAGGTTGCAAAGGGTCCTGCTCCAGACAGGGAGCTGGTTGGGATGATTTAGGGAATAAGTTCCAATTAGTCTGTGGAAGGATAAATCCTGGGAATTGCCGTCCCCTGCACTGGCTGTGCAGAGAGCTGTGGCCATCAATTACTGCTTAATTTATTCCATTTAAAGCAAAGCTTTGACTTTTCTGGCCCTGATTCTTTTCACTTAGTGACTTGTATTTCTTGGCCCAGTTAATTGCCTTTTCCACAGTTGGGGAAGGGTATCCTTGAGGCACTCAGTGGTTCCATGGCTTGTCTTGGCAGCTGCTGCGTGGAGGGAGTGGCAGCTCGTGGTTCTTCCCATGCTTTCTGTGGAATATTTCCTTTTACACACAGATACGGTGTTCACGAAGGGGAAATTAATGTGGATTTGTGTGGTTGGGATGTGGAGGATGAGCCACAGCATTGGGAGTGCTCTGAGTTGGCTGCAGGCTGCCATGGCCTTGCTGATGTCATGCTGAGCCATGTGAATCACAGCCTGGGCAAAAAAATGAAATCCCAATAACACCCACAGCCAGCAGAACAGTGAGTGTACAGGGCCATTCAGCTCAGGGAGAATATATCCATTATTCCTGCCACACACGCCCTCATTGCTGCTTTCACCCCTTTTCATCCTTCCCCTTTGCTGCTTTATTTGTGTGCTTTGTAGTGCTGGAAATGACTGATTTTGTGACTTGATAAGGGTGGGAATAATTTGTCACTCGTTCTGCACAAAGAGAGAAGTCCCTTTGGGCAGTAAAATTTTTATTGCAGCCCAGCTTGAAACTGTGTGTAATTATTGAGTGCGTGTGTGAGACTGATCTTCCCAGCTTTGGGTGTGCTTCTCGTGTGATCACAGGGAAATAACTGCAAAAAACTGTGGGATTAAACATTAAGGTTCCTCACTACTGTGTTTTTTAATTCTGGCTGGAATTTTCAAGTGTTTAAGGCATCCCTGTGTAACCATGGAATTACGATTTTTGGCTTAGTTTGCAGTGTGCTTCTTGTGGAAATGAGGAATTGGAGCCTTTGTCCAGTGCTGATCAGAAATGAAAAGTAAATTAATTTAATTTCTTTAAATGGAAGAAAAAAAACCAACCAACCAAAACAACCCAAACCAGATGCTTTTTTTTTTTCCCCTGATGTTGTATGAAAAGACAAGAGCTGTTTTTTTTGTCTGCTGAATTTCATATTCCTCATTTATGCATTGCAGTATCCTGGGAATTACCAGCATTGCAATGGAGCTACTGCTCACAGAAAATCTATTTCAGCTGCAGCTTTAACACAGTAAGATCTACAATGAGAGCTGCTCTTTTACATGATTCAATACCAATAAAAATTTATTTTAGTAGCCCTTTTGTTTCGACAGATACAGATTTAATCATGGAGCTGCAGAGCTTCATTCTCTGATCGTCTTGTCACATAATCGAGCCAGCTGAGGTGGGAAATTGGGAAATATACTTCCACAATCTTGTTTAAATCTCCAGAATTAAACTTTAATTGGTTTGTCCATAAAGTAGACCCTCAGTTGCTGCTAATTGTTGCAGCTACAAGCTGTAAATGGCTGTTGTAAATAGTTTCACCCCAGAGTAGTTCATGGAAGCCCTTCAAGTGTTAATTTTTACGTTCCTGCTGGGGCACGGTGCGAAATTTTAATTCAAGATATAAAATGCAAGCTCTCTTTTAAGATGTTACTAAACATTTATGGCTCTATGCATGTGAATGATCAGCAAATAAAGCCCTGTTGCTGACTGTGGTTCCTGACTGGTCATTAGAGCCCGCTTGGAATGGCTCCGTTTGCATAATCCCAGAGTCCCCAGCTCAGGAGACCTCTAAGCAGATCTGGGAGTGTTTGATGATCACCTTGACAGCTTCAGTGGATGTGAATGTGTCATAGGTTAGCCACGTTGGGCGCCACTAAATTTGTTCCAGTTTGGGCAAATTTAGAAATATATCCTCTGAGAGAAGGCACAACCACCCCTCCCCCACCAGGTTCGGGGAAAAAATAAATTTTCCTCGAAGGAAAGCGAAGAAGATAAAACCATTTATTTAACAAACACATGGGAAAGGAAAATAATGCTAAATAATAAAATGTTTTGCTGTGGAGAAAAAAACCTGGGAAAGTGTCAGAGTCCTCCCTTCGGTCTCCTCGGAGCTGGGGCTTGGCCCAGGGCCAGGCCCTCTGTGCTCAGTGGAAAGTCCTCCTGATGTGCTCTGATATTGAAGCAGTCCAGTAGAAAAGATAGAAAATCCAAAATTCCAGGGAAGGAAAAATTCAACTCTCAGTCTCTCTCCGGAGAAAAAACAGCTGAACCACTGGCCAAAAAATCTGTCCTGGGCACGGCAAGCCGGGTGCTTCCTCCCTCCCCTGCTGCAGCTGGGAAACCGATTGCTATCTGTGTGTGACCTTGAACAAGCTGCAAACTGCTTTGCAAAAGTTCTGCTCAGTTTCTCCTTCCCCCTCTCAGGCTCAGTTTAGAGGCATAGAAAGGCACAGGAATTAATTTGTGGGCATAGGCAGTGATATGGGATCCACATCATAAGGTCACCCCAAGACATTATGAAAACTGGGTGCTCTGAGATCTGCATCTAGCCCATGGACAGGTCGAGGGGTCCCTTTGGAGAGGAGCCTTGGTGGCTGCTTGAAGTTCTCCTTGGGTGTCATCAAACCAGTGAGTTGTTGCTTTGAAGAGCTGTGGGGTTGGGTTTGAAATGACAGGGGTTGTGGCAGGAAAGGGGAGTTCTTGGAAGAGAAAGGAGTGGGTTTGTGATTACTCCTCAAGACTGTTCTCCTGGGGCTCTCCTACCTGTAGGAACCACTGGGGGTGGAAATTGTCCGGTCTGGGGGAATGTAAACTACAGTCACTGCTCACATCACAGACTGACAGAGGGGTTTGGGTTGGAAAGACCTTAAAATTCATCCAGTCCCACCCTGCCATGGGCAGGGACACCTTCCTCTAGCCCAGGCTGCTCCAAGCCCTGGTCCAGCCTGGCCTTGGGCACTGCCAGGGATCCAGGGGCAGCCCCAGCTGCTCTGGGGATTCTATCCCAGCTCCTCCCCACCCTCCCAGGGAGCAATTCCTTCCCAATATCCCATCCAACCCTGCCTCTCTTCAGGCAAAATTACATCTGTAATCAAACCATTGGATGTAATCAATAAAACACAAAGTTAAGGGAGGCAAGTCTGGCTGTTCTGGTTTATGTTTCAATTACTTGGAGTCTTTTCCTCCTCTGGTGCTCAGCACACACGACTTGTTCCTAAGAAAAAGATAAAATGAGTAAAAATTCCTACAAACAGTTAAAATATTAAACATCTGTTTGTATCTTCCAAGCTCTTTCATGTGCTGTGCAGTGGCAGCTGCAAGTTCAAGGGAAATTGGGAAGAGCCACGGTTTCACGAGTGCCTACCAAGGATTTACTGCAGGGAAAAAATGATAATTAGGCCTTTTTGTTGAATTTTTAAGTAGTGGCGTGAAAATTAAACCCAAACAACTACAGCATGGCTGAGGAGGAGGATGGGAAAGTGCTCGACAGAAGATGGGGATGAAGGGATTAGAGGAACCAAAAGGTTTCTATAAAGGTTGGAAGGAGCTTATAAATCTCTAATTTTGGTGTAAGTTTTCCCCAGTTTATGAACATTTGATGCCTCTGTCTTCTTTTAAATCAGTTTAAAAGTTTAATTTTTGCTGAATTTCAGCTCAGGTGTCACAGAAAATGGTGAAACCAAAGCCTGATTCTCTTCTTGCAGTCTTTGCATCACCTTTAAATGCATTAATTTTGCTCTTATTTGAGTTTTTTTTTTGTTTTTATTTTAGGGGGCAGCACTTAAATATTTGCCAGCAATTGTCAATGACGTGAAACTAGTGTTTGATCCGAAGGAACTCAGGTGAGTAGAGTTAATTAAGTGTGGAGTGTTAATTTTATATAAATCTTTACATAAAAATCTATAAAAAGATAAAGAGAAAAAAGAGAAAGATGTATAAAATATATAAAATATAAAAATTAAAAGACATAAAAAGATGAAAAATATAAAATATATAAAATATTTATATGTAAATTCTATATAGTAATAGATATGCTATATGTAAATATATAAAAATATATACTGATGATACAATGAAATATGGATCACCTGAGAAATTTCATCCCTTTGCTCTTATTACATTTTTTTGGTCCCTTGCAGATATTTTAAGGGTTACACAAAGGGCCTGGGTTTTTTTTTTGAAATAACGTGTACAAACTTTGCAGTACAAATGATGCAGCAAGAATTATCATAAATCAGGCAACTGCCATCAAAACTCTTCAGCTGGACCTTGATGCTTCACTCTTTGAAGTATAAATTTGATGTAAATAATGAAATAATAAATAATTCAGTGAGCCCTGTTGCTGGATCAATGTCTCAGTAGCTCATAAACACTGCAGTGTTGTTAGTAAATAAAAAGGATAGTAATAAGATGATGTTTAAGGAAAAAAAAAGCAATAGAGGAACCAAATAAAAACTGGTATTTCAGGAGAATTTTTTACTTGGAGAAAAATATAATTTAATTTTTCATGGTGCTGTTATAAATTGGAAAAAAAAAAATTTAAATCGAGTTTTTCTGCACAAACCCTTCTAAATTTTGTCTAGTTTTATTTCTATGGTCTTGATATGTCAGAAGGTGGAAAAGGGAGGTAAAGTAGAGAGAAAATAAATAAATACAATCTTAGTCTAACATTCCAGTGGCCTGAGGAACCTGCATTTACCTTCTGCTTGTCTGGACTGTGAAGTGTTTTGCATCTGCACTTCTCTGGACTTACCTTTGTAGAGTTTCTGGACTAAATGATAATTTTGGTATGTGATAGCAAAATTACTGAGGAAAGAGAAATGAAAATGCAGGACTTGGCCTGTTTTACCCCCAATATTACATTATTTCTCTACCACTACAAATTGCAATTAAATACTGGGAGTACTGAATTGAGGTTGCCTTATAATTAGCAGTGAAGTCTCAATAGGAAAAGCAAAGAACTCAAGATTTTAGGTGGGGATGCAAAATTATTGAAAAGTCTTTTCAGTATTATCCTCATCCTGAAATGTGTCTGTTTCTGGGTTTTTTAATTATTAATTTTTTTGTTGGTAGCTTACAGTGTTAATTATCACTTTATTTTTGGCATCTGTAAACATAAATGTGCTGATAGAAGTGAAGCACAGAGAAGGAAGATTTGAAACCTAAAACCTTAAATGAAACACAGAAGAAGAGTCTAAAACTGAGATAAAAAGGAGGGGACAAAAGAAATGACATCAAAAACTGAACAAATTTGTTCAAAACTATTCACGATTCTCTGATTTTCTTTTTTTATGTCTCAAACAAATGGAGTCTGCTCATCCAAAAGCATGAAGTTGTGTGTGTGGTTCTTTATTCCTGGATGTTTTTCCATGGTTGGGAGGGGGATTTAATGGATTTTTCCTTTCCCTGTGTGTGCAGCAAGCTCTTCACCGAGTTCATCCTGAACGTGCCCGTGAGCAGACTGACCATCCAGAAGCTCTACTGCCTCATCGAGATCGTGCACAGCGACCTCTTCACCCAGCACGGTGAGCAGGCAGCATTCCAGCCCTTTATTCCCTGTGCCAGCCCTCTGCCTTGGCCTTCCTGCCATCCCAGGGGAGCCTGGGACACGTTAAGGGCTCTCCGTTGGAAGGACAAGATTTAAAATCCAAATCCGAGACTGGTTTGGGTGGGAAGGGACCTTAAAGCCCATCCAGTGCCACCCCAGCTTGGGGGACACCTTCCACTGTCCCAGGCTGCTCCAATGCCTGACACAGATTGGTGCCATAAATCAAACCTCTCCTGATGGGAGGGAGTTTTTAAAGTCTTTGTCAGGAGTTGCTTCGAGAGGCAAACGGAGACTTTCAGCTTTCACTGCTGCTAGATAGTTGTTTATTGAGTCTTACCAGAGAAACAGAGTCACTAGCATGACCCAGACACAGCACAGAGCAGAGAATGCAGGAGAAAGCCCCATTATCAAGATTTACACGGCCTTTTAAAGGTAATTTAACCAATGGTTACTAAAATATACATTATTTTCACTTTCCTACCAATTATTCAGTAACATGGCCAGGAACTGAGAAATTTTTTGTCCAATCATCCCAAATTACTTTTACTGCAGAATGTGGGTAGTAGAAGAAGAAGGAGGTTTGGAGAACAACAGCAATCCTCCATTTTGATGTTTTTTGCTCTTATCTATTTACTACAAAGAAGCCCAAAACCTCTAAATTTTCACCCTGTGACAATCTTACACAGTAGTCTATCACCTAATTCACACCAGTGTATTTTCTAGTTCTTGTCTGATCGTTGGTAATTTTTTTCCAAGGTTGGAGGCTAAAACACTGCTGTTCAGGGGGGTACAAACCCTTCAAAACAGGCAGAGAAATATTCTCAGCACTCTGGGTTCCTACAAATCCCCATCCAACCTTGCCTTGGACACAAGGAAATCCTAACTGACACTGCAGGTCACAAGTTTTTGCCTTCACTTCTTTACCATTTGTAATTTGGTATTTTAAAGGGGCATGAAGCAGCCATGTTATTGGCCTCTGTTGTAGCTTTGTGTCAGGGTTTATCAAAAATCATTAATTCAGCTTTTGTGCTCAGTGAACTCGTGGGGGAGGAATGGAGGTTTTTGATGTCCTTCCTGCCTTGAAGCTGTTCCCTGGCTGAAGGAAGCAGCACAGGAGCCTTTCCGAGTGTGCTGTTCATCCATGCCTTATTGTTTTCTCCTTTTCCATTAGTGGGCCACTGAAAGATAAGTTCAAGCACTCATCCTGCCGATTTCCTGCTTTGAGGTGAAACACTTGATTCCTTTTCAGGCTGGCTGCAGGTTAAACTGACCCAAACAAAGTGTGTGTATGCTGTCAGGGAAGGTAATGAGGGAGCAAATAGGCCCTGGTTCAGTGAGAAAGGAGACTTGAAAGGATTCTTCTCTCTGATCACAAAAGCCAGGACTGCTGAGTGCTGAGAAAACAAATTTTTCTGGTTCCAATTTAAAAAAAATCTCGGTGGATTGGCACTGTGGTGGTTTTATACCACTCTTAGAATCTCTGAAAAGCCAAGTTTACCGGCTGTGTCACCATGGGCTTTCTGCCTTAGAAATTTGGTAGAAACAGCAAGTCCAGACTTCCTCCTCCACTTTTGAGATGATTTGAAATTACTCAGCCCTTAAGTGTTGCATTTTCAAGAAGAAAAAGGAGGAATGCAGGTGGAGTTGCTGGTGTTTGTTGGGACCTGAGTGAAATGGTGTCCCCAAGAATATTTTCATGTTTCCTGGCTAGAGCTGTGCGTCAGTGTTACTCATTTGCTTCATTCATTCTCAGCTCACTGTGTAATAATTTTCCCTTCTCCTGGCTGCTCTCAGGTTGCCAGGACTTTGGGGCAGAAGTCAGTAATATCAGGCATCATCCTTTACTCTCTTGGGGAGGAAGAAATGGAGATAAGTCAGATAAAACAAGGAATTATGAGTGTAAAACACTCCTGAGAAAGGCTACAGGGGCACAGGGTGCATTTACCATATTGATCTTTGCCTTCCCTTATTGAAGCAGTTTCATTTTCAGAGGAGGAGGTAGGAATTGTGTGTGGCTGCTTTGTTTTTGAAACCTCACGTTCAAACTCAGCCCTTCAGGGTGCAGGGAATGGTGTGGGCCAACATTATTGAGCTCCCGAGAAATTTAAACGGATCTGTTTTAGTGGGAGGGTGATTAATCAGGACTCAGGCTGGGTTTGCTGACAGAACAGAGCTGCTTAATGGCTCTTGGATCTTATCAGGAGGCTCCTAACCGGGGTTTTCCTGTCACTGCCTGTTAGGAATGTCTTAAATCCAGCAGGCTTTGGTGGGGTTGGGATGGGGATTCCAGGCACGTGCACTGACCCAAACCACTGTGGGATTCCCGTGGATGTCTGGGGGGGGGTTTGATGTGCCAATAAATAAAGTGTGGCCTTAAAAGCTTCTCTTGCCACTGGTATCACAGAACCCCAGACTGGTTTGGGTTGGGAGGGACTTCAAATCCCACCCACTCCCACCCCTGCCATGGGCAGGGACACCTCCCACTGTCCCAGGCTGCTCCCAGCCCCAATGTCCAGCCTGGCCTTGGGCACTGCCAGGGATCCAGGGGCAGCCCCAGCTGCTCTGGGCACCCTGTGCCAGGGCCTGCCCACCCTCCCAGGGAACAATTCCTTCCCGATATCCCATCTAAATCTCCCCGCTTTCAGCTTAAAGTCATTCCCCCTTGTTCTGTCCCTCCATGCCTTGTCCCCAGTCCCTCTCCAGCTCTCCTGGAGCCCCTTTAGGCCCTGCAAGGGGCTCTGAGCTCTCCCTGGAGCTTCTCCTCTCCAGGTGAGCACCCCCAGCTCTCCCAGCTGTTCCTCATAGGAAAGGGGCTCCCATCCCTCTGATCTTCTCACCATAATTTTTCATCATGATCATTCTCTGAAGTTTGTGTCTGAAGCCCCAGTAGTACTGGGAAACCTTTCATAAACGCTCCAATTCACTCAAAAACAAATCAAGCCCCTATCCACAGCCTTTTTAAAATTTAGATTTTTCTCCCCCTTGCTCTGTGGGTAGGAGTTCATTACTAAAAGGTGGTTCCCTGCCCTTCCTGCTTCTCACTGATTCAGGAATTTGAAACTGATAGGGAATACTTCCATATAAGCTGTCAACTAATCCTGGATCCTGTTGCACAAATGAGATTTTCTTTTCTAAAAGCAATATGAACTACAGGATTGTGGACTTGGGGAAGGCTGGCAAATGCACAGAAAATTTCATCAGCCTGTTTCTGGTGGAGAAAAAGGCTCTAATTCTGTGCTTTGAGAGGTCGAGGAAGATGTGTTTGTATCTCCAGAGGAATTAAAATTCAAAATACATGAATTTGTGAAGCTTGAAGGATGAGGGGGTGTGTGTGTGAAGCAGTTTGTTAAAGCATTTTGCTTTAGTGATGTTGTTGAGTGATGGATGATTCCACGTGAAATCTGGAGAGTTTGAGACCTTGGATCAGAATGGACTCTGGTGGTGGGGTTTGTGTATCTTTAAAAAAAAAAAAAAAAAAGTAAAATATAGTTTTAAAATTTATTTTACTCATTTTTATAAACACAACATAAATATGAATATGTAGTAATTAGATAAATGTTTCCATTTAGAAGTAAATACATATCTAAATAAATAACAATTATCCCTACCACAATATAATAACATAATATATGTAATGTTATATATAATCTTCACTCCACCAATTAAAAATTAAGCAAAAAGGCATAAATACAATTTTTTCCTGAGTTGTGGAGCAGTTTAATAATAATTTAGTGCATATTTTCAGTACTCGTGGCGGGGAGTTAAAGGAAGTGTCCTGTCCTTGCAGATGTCAAGGTTTTGGTTTATGTAAACAGTGATTTGTCTGATTTGTTTTGTCCTGTGGAGTTGTTTGGATTCACTGTTGCTTTGTTTTCCAAATGACTTCCAGCTGATTGCTAACTGAGCTGTGGAGCTGCTGTGGTCTGAAAGAGAAAATCCAGGGATTTTTCTGTGAGGAATTTGAGTCTATTGAATATTAGTAGACAACATCCAGCATTTATAAGAGTTCTTATTGTTCAATTATGACTCAACTCACGAGCTGTGTAGTGGAAACAAAGTTGCTGAGCAAAGGTTAAACTTTTTTGGCCACGTGAACGAAATGAACCCTAAAATAAATGGATTTGTCAGTGTCCCAACAAACAGAATGTTTTTATTGGCACAAATTTATGGTGTGAATTCACCTTCAGCAGAGTTCCTGTGCCCGTTCATTGAAGGCTTTCCTTGGGTGCTGCTGATTGATAATTCCTGCTGAGCATCCTTTGATACAGATGAGTATTTGATCGTCTGTGGCATTAAATCACCACGGGCTGGACTTTGCTCTAGAACAGATATGGAATTATCATTGTGATCATTGTGCATCAGATCCTGAGCTGGCTTGTGGGCAGGAGCCAGTGTTCTGGACCATCAAGGTTCCCCACTGATCAGGGCTGGGAGGTGTTTGTGGCAGGCAGGGTGAGGAGGGTTCACCTTTCCTCCTCAGCGCTTCCTGGTAATCAACACCCAGTTGGTCAGCTCAGTGTTTTCCAAAATAGTTCATAGCAAAGATGCACTGAGCATCTCATCTCCTTGTGGAGGATGTCACCACAGCACTGGATTGGCTGAAATATCACAGAGTCATGGAATGGTTTGGGTTGGAAGGGACCTTAAAGCCCATCCAGTGCCAGCCCTGCCATGGCAGGGACACCTCCCACTGTGCCAGGCTGCTCCAAGCCCCAATGTCCAGCCTGGCCTTGGGCACTGCCAGGGATCCAGGGGCAGCCCCAGCTGCTCTGGGCACCCTGTGCCAGGGCCTGCCCACCCTCCCAGGGAACAATTCCTTCCCAATATCCCATCTAAATCTCCCCACTTTCAGCTTAAAGCTGTTCCCTGTGTCCTTCACTCAATAGTCTCTCCTGTCAGGGAGCTGTGCAGAGCCAGAAGGTCCCCCTGAGCCCCCTTTTCTCCAGGCTGAGTCCCCCCAGCTCCCTCAGCTGCTCCTCATTGCCCTTGGGATGATTTTTTGGTGTGCCCAGCCCATTTTGTTCCCCCCCCCCCATGTTTATCACCAGCCCCAGGTGCTCCCAGGTGGATGCTGAGGAGCTGTCAGCTCCACCCCAGGGGACCAGAGTGTTCTGTGCTGGTTGTGTAATTCCAAACTAAGCATTGTGACAAATCAATTAGTTTTCCCTTTCTCAGAAATGCAGCTTGACTGCCTCCCCCATTGATCAGAGCAGCTCCAGACAGTGGAACTCTGAGGTGACTCAGATACTAAATTGATCTTTGCCTCCTCCCTACCAGTGGGGCTTAGCAGGGTTGTGAGGCATTCTCAAACCTTTAATCAGGGGCCTTTTAAGTTATTAAAGACTGATTCACCTCTTGGGTTTTTCCAGGACAAGTTCTGTGCCTTTCCTGGAGAGCTCAGCAGCTGGGCCTTAGGGTTCTTCCCCTCCCCTGCATTTGGGGACAGTTCACATTACAGGACCCCTGTGCCCTGTGGGGTTTTGCTTAATCTGCTCTTTCCTTTCCATATTAGCCCAAAATTCAGGGAGCAACAGATCCTGGAGTTGCACAAATGCAGAGGCACAAGGCTGTGATCACAGAGCATCTCTGGGGCAAATCTGCTGAACCAGGCTGGTCATTGGGCTGGCATTTATATGGATAATTAGTAATTCATTCTGACCTGGTGCTTCCCTCCATGTAGGAAAAGTCTGAGTACTTGAGCAAGGAAGGAGAGACTTTTTTTTTTAATAGGAGCAAATGGTCAAAGGTTGGAGCAGTTCAGAGGCAGAAGTTTTTAAGGTGAGGTGGGGTTTTGGTTGAAAAGCTGGAAGTTAATTTCTTTTTTCCTGATATTTTTGTGTCTTATGTAAGCACTGAAGCACATCAGCCCAAAGGCCCTGAAAGCTGTGTTTGTAACCTCGTGTTTTGTGTGCAGACTGCAGGGAAATCTTGCTGCCAACAATGACAGACCAGCTCAAGTATCACTTGGAGAGACAAGAAGATCTGGAGGCTTGCTGCCAGTTGCTGAGTAACATCCTGGAAGTGCTCTACAAGAAAGACGTGGTGAGTGTGGGGTGGCTCTGTGATGAGTAACACTTCACAGAAATTGTTTCAGTAAAGTGAATTAAGCAGGTAACTCCTGAAGCCTTAGAATTGTTTTTTTTTTTTAATATAACCTCCTAACCAGTCTCTTCTACCTCTTTTAGTTTTCCAGTGATGAGGATGTGTGACATCTCACACGTCACATCCAGCACAGCGCTTCTTTTGTCTGAGGCACGCCCAGTGCAGCTTTTCTGGTTAGACAGGGAATAAATAAATACCCTTAGGAGTTAAACCTTCCTCATTATTCTGCCTGGCCTCTTCCAGGTGGAAAATGTTTTGTTTTGGTGGGTTTTTTTTTTCTCCCATGGGCATTTTGGGAAATGTGCATTTGAGTTGAATTGTTGCTGACACAGTTCCCAGATGTGCAGCATGTGTAATATCCCCTTTTTTTCTTTTTTTTGCATAATAGTCTCTTTTTTTGTTTTCTCTTGACCTCAACAAATGTACAAATATTGATGCTTTGCCAGAGAGCTGCAGTGATTTGATGCTCTCCTAAAATTTGGGCTGCTGCTGCTGCCTGAACCTTCAGTCCTGTGTAGAATCATACACTGATTCAGTTGGAAAGGACCTCGGGGGTCAGCTGCTTGCATCTGATCTGGCATCTTATTTAATTGTGTTTTTTTGGATTTTGCTCTGATTTTGTTTCTTTTTGGAAGTAGCTCTGCATGGCTGCTTCAGAGAGGGGGGTGTTTTACGGGAGGAATTCGGTTCTGGCAGCTTGGCTGCTTCCTGCCACTCTTTGTTGGCTGCTTTTCTGCCTGTGGAAGGAGCTCACCTGCAGCTCCACTCTCTCCCAGGCTGATCCTGGCAGCAGGACCAGTTCCTGGGTGAGTTTGTGCTGGTGGTGGATTGTCCTTCGAATATGAAAATCCATTTTTCATCTATGAAGTAAAAGACAGGAGCAAAGCTCATCTGTTTCTTTCTCCTTGTTGTGTTTTTGGCTTTATTTTTTGCCCGTCATTCTGTGTGAGGTTTCTGGACTTGCCCTTAAAAGCTGCTTGGAATAAATATTTCACTTTAACTCTTTCAAAAGTAGTGGTAGATGGCTTCTAATACTGACTTGAAACAGCTGACTGCAATTGGCAGTTCCTTAATGAAAGTTTTGCTTTTCCTTTTAATTGAGCTGTTGCAGAACAGCACCCCCAATCCGGTAATGCCTGTGAGGGTTTGATGTTGGAAAAATGACTTGGGGGAAGAAAATGAATGGGTAACTAAATGTCATAGGCTGTATTTCCAGGGATTTGGCTTTTCACTGACGTTGTAACAGCACATTTTAATTTATCAGTAACGTGTATTACCGAAATACGCTTTGTTAAAGTGGGAGGCTCATTCGCTGCTTTTGATCAACAGCAAGTGATGTTTCATTTAATTTTCACCAGACAGGTGGGTTGAAAGGCAACACAAATAGTTCAGTTGTGTTGGTGTCTGTTGTTTCTAGTTACCACTAATTTATTCCTTGTCCTTAGGGCCCCACACAGAGACATGTCCAGATCATCATGGAGAACCTGCTGAGGACGGTGAACAGAACAGTGATTTCCATGGGGCGGGACTCAGAGCTCATTGTAAGTGTCTCCTGGTGTAAACTCAAACACCTCTGCCACATCTTCCTGAACCTGGCTGTAATAGGATTGCAATCCCAGGTGACCCAAAGCAATCAAAACCTCCTCTCACTCTCTGTGTGCTCAGGAAGCTGGAAAGCACTGCCTGGTAATTTTACTGTGGTTGACACAAGGGGAGAGGAAAAAAAAGTGCTTGAAAAATATCTGTGAGCAGGTGATCAGCCAGGATTGATATCTGTGTGCACCAAAATGATGTGGGATTGGTAATTAGCCAGCTGAGAAGTGTGGAAATGAGGGACTTGGCTGTTTGTTACTGCATTATTACAAGCACTTGTCTTTTTGACTTAAACTGAGATAATCAAGGTAAGTGTTGAAGTGATTGAAGAATAGAGCCCAGAATTATTATGTTTAGAGGAAGGACTGATGCAAGCAACCCTGCTGACTTAACACTGTGATTTTTGAAGCCTGACACTTGAATTTTTGAACTGTTAATTAATATTGGTCTAAGGAATGAAAACCATAGTGAGGCCTGTTGATATCTGAGATGGGCATAGATCTAAGTGTGGTTTTGGGAGTCTCTCTGTGTGTTTGCCTTTCCCTTGTATTCTTTCTTAGCTGTCTGCATCTGGCAGCTGATCTCTCCAGGAAACTGGTCAAAGTGGGTCAGGTTTGTGCTGTGTCTGAGCACTTTTCCCTCAGTTCTGCATCAGTTTGGGTCAGTTTGGCTCAGTGCACGGATCTCTTTCTTACAAAGGGGTTAATTGTTAGAGAGATGAGTCCATCAGCAACTTGTTTTTTTTGATCTCTTTCCTTCCCAGTTTAGATTCCCCCTGTAATTGCACACAGTGGTATTTGACTTTTTAAAGGGCTCTGTGTCCTCAGCATGTCTTCCTTACCTCCTGCTGCCCATTTCCTTGGCATTTGGGTGTGCTTGTGTTGGCAAATGTGCTGCAATTTCATTTTGTCTTTGGTGCATCATCCACTGGCTTCCACTTGTATCTTCCACTTGTATCACTTTGGGTTTTGTTGTAAGGAAGGGATAATGGATCTCCAAATCCATTGCTGGAGCAAGAAATCACAGAATCCCAGACTGGTTTTGGTTGGAAGGACCTTAAAGCTCATCCTATTCCACCCCTGCTGTGAGAGGGACACCTTCCACTGTCCCAGGGTGCTCCAAGCCCTGTCCAGCGTGGCCTTGGACACTGCCAGGGCTGGGAATCCACAACCTCTCTGGGGAGATGGTTCCATGCAGATCATTCCTACAGAATATTCCAGTGCTGGGATGCAGTAGCAGTACAAGGAAGTTGAAAGACTTGTGTGTTATTTTAACTTCCTCAGTTTCAGGCTGAATGGGAGTTAATTATTGTTTTGATGAGCATGATTCAGGTGATATTTAAAAATGTTAATTATGCCTTTTGCAGTTAGCAGAGTAGATTTAAAAACTTGTGTGTGTGTTTGAACTCAGCACCGTGGTATTAAAGATCTCTGTCGTGCTCATGAACACAGCCTGGAACCCCTCCATGCACAGCCTCTATAATCAGCTAATGAACACTGAGATTTCAGGGTGTGTTTAATGAGTGCTTACTCCCACCTTACAATGCAGCCTTTGCTGAAAAGATTCCCCTGTTAAATAACCAGCAACCACTCATTTTTGTGGTGTCAGCAAAGTAGGAGGAGTAAAATGGATAATAATAATAATTACTAGGAAGCACAACCTGATCTCTCTTGAATCAGATTTGGGTTGAAATGATACACTGACTTTTTTTTTTTTAGTTTTACCTGTAGTAGAAAATTAACCATACAGGATGACTGGAAGGAAGGAATTCGAAATATCTCACAGAAGCACGGTTCAAGTAATGATAACTTCTTTAAAAGAAGTACAATACAGGACATAACCATTTTTTTTTTTATTCTACAAATATATCTGTATTGGTGTGCTAAAGCTGGCATGTTGGAAAAATACTTAGTGACACCATCTCCATCCAAAACCTGATGTTGCTTAATGCAGTTTTTGAGCAGTGGAGGGATGTCAAGGATTTAAGTGCTCAAGTGAAAAGTTTTAATTACAGGATGTGCCTTTTCTATAGCCTTGAACTGGAAAGATCCTCCAGTAGTCCCCTTTGGCTTTGCACATTTGGTTTTCATTTTGTCCTCCGTAAATGTGAGTTCCTTGATAAAATCAAAAGCAAGTTTTGTCCTATACCTTCAAAAGAGAATTACCTTGAATTAAGAGACCAGTTGCAAGGAGAAGAACAAGATATTGTTAAATAAAATGGAGTAAAAGTGATTAGTTTAAAATCTGATTTGACCATAATTTTGGTAGCAAGTTTTTAATCCTCATTGGTTTGGACTATTTTTCACTCTGGAAGTCTCACTGGTGATTTTTACTTGATCCATTTGCTGAGTAGAAGATTCTGTTATTATTATTTATTTTATGCAATGAGTCTATCAGTAGTAGAGGCAAGTACAGGATGCAGCCTGAGGGTGCTGAGCTGTGTCCTGCTGCTCCAAACTGCCTGGTTTAGGTTAATTTTGCTCCTGCCTCGAGCTGCTCCTGCTCCTGGCACAGTGAGAAGTCACCTGGAAAAAAACCACAACATCTTCCTTACTGAAGAACACGTTGCCTGAAGAAAAAGTAAATTGAGCAAACTTCTTTGAGTCTTTGCAAGGGTGGTTTTAAAGCATCTCTTTCCTTGCCTGGTGGCTTTTGAACAACGTTGGGTTCCATGTGAGGCAGCATCTCGGCCTCCTCCAGTAAATCAGGACAGAGCAGCCTCGGTGGCAGCTCCAGAAGGATCCATGGCTGCTCCTTTGCCTTGTGTCAGCAGCTTGGGATGGGCTTTGTTTCCAAAGCCAAGGAAACCAAGCTCTTTAATTTCTGGAAGGAAATCTCCTGGCCTAGCGGAAGATTCCTTGCCCATGGCGAGGGGTGGAATGAGATGGTCTTTAAGGTCTCTTCCAACCCAAACCATTCCATGATCCTGTGATTTTAACTTCCAAGAGTATGTCCTTAAGGAAAGTGGCTCTGGAAAACATCTAGGAGTGTATGGGGAATGAAGCCAGTGCTGTGACCAGGGAAAAAGGGCTCTTTGGGTTATTGGGGTGTGTGAGCAGGAAGCAGTGGACAGGACTTTATGGTGTTGCTGATGAACGGAATGTGCCCCATGTTGGTGCTTTCCCTGCTGTGCTTTGGGACAAGGATGAGGGGAAACCAGAACAGAAATGGTGCAGGAGCCATCAGAAGGAGAAGAAGGGGTTTGTGGAATCTGTCTGAGGGTCCTGGAAGCCGACTGAGAAGGGGAATCTCTGTGGAGTGCAGGTGGCACCTGACACAAGGAGAGTGACAAGGCTCAAGGGGAGCAGAGAGTGTGCTACTGATGGGGGAGCTCTGGATAATCAGTCAGTCAAAGACAGTGGTGGATTGTCTATCTCTTGGCACTTCTAGGCTGGAGGCCTCTCCAGCAGGCTGTAAAATACAAGTACAAGTCTGAAATAAGAGTTATTGATGGCCACAGGAGATTTCTGGGGCTGCAGTTATTCAGGAGTTGAATCTGGGTGTAAATTATCTTCCTGTGCCTTAAAATCTGTCCAGGTCAGGCTTCATGGATTCCAAAATGTTGGGGAGAAAACCTCGTTTTCTTCACCAGACTTCTTCCATGTAAAAATACTTCGCTTAACTGAGTCACATGTTTTCTTCTCCTTTGAAATTACATATTGCAAGCTAATTTCACAGAAACTGAAGTGGTATTTGGATGGTGGCCATGATTTTATTCCATCACTAATACTGCATCCCGGTTGCATTCCCTACCAACATTTATGGGAACGAGCTGCATTCACCTAAACAAATGGACACATTTGTAGCACTCCAGTTACTTCAATGAACCACAGATGGATTTTATGGAATATTAAAAACCTTCATGCAGTCCCTTTCATTCTCCCAGACAAAATGGTGTCAGTTGGATTTTTAGGGCAGTCTGGTTCAATTCCAGTTCAATTCCAGCAGCAATATATAACATGTGGCAATACACAGGTCCTGAAGAACTGGTGTCATCTGACAGCTGACTTGGTTGGGAAGTTCATGAAAAATGGCCCTATTTGATTGGAAAAAGGGATTTAACCTTTAAAACATTGAGTGGAATTAAAGGCATGGATGGTGGTTTTGCATTTTAGGCAAGAAAAAGCAAACACTTTGTACCCATGGTAGGATTTTCCAGTTTTAATCATGTTTTTTTCAGTTTATCTGTTTTTTTAAAGTATTTTTACAGTGATTTTTTTGTTTTTAATCTTTAAGAAACCAAATGCTACTCACAGGAATAGTATTTTCCTCATAGTTCTAAACCAAAGAATGCAACTGTTGCTGGGTGGAAATTATAAGGACTCAGCAAAGAGCGAGGGATATAAAATCACTGCAGTATTTATTGGCTAAAAAGTATTTTGATAGCAGGAGATGGGAGAAGTGCAGATAGAAAATCAGTGTATGAAGTGCAGGGGACTGCCAGTGAATCCAGCAAAGCCACACTGAAAATAAAAACTGCATTTTCCTTGTTAGGACCTCCCAAGATCTTCTACACTAAAAGCTCTAAAGAATTAGGTTTGTTTTTTTCTCTTGGTGTCTATCTAACCTGAGCCTGAGTGATTCTAAAGGCAATACAATTATGATACATTTTACACACTTGCAAAAACATTTTATTACAAAGTACATCGGAGGGTACGAGAGAACACGAGATGTTGGTTGGAAGCAAGACTCTATGTTAATGTCAGCTTTCCCCAGGTTTAAAAAAATGTAAAAAATTAAAAATTTGCAACTTCTTAAGAAAATAGCCTGGACATGTACAGAACACGCCGTGAGAACTTTCCCTTTGAGCTCTTTGTTTCTCCAGTGTGAGTTTTCCTCCCTCTTTTCCCGTGATGAGTCAGTAACCACAAACAGGTCGGGTTTGTGGCAGGGTCCCTGCACACACAAACAGCTTCATGGGCAAAGCTACAGAGGGGTGGCACTGAGGATTTGGGAACTGATTGCTGTGGAGAGATGCTTGGTTTCATTTCTTTAAAAAAAACCCCAAACACTAGGCCTGTTAGCATGGAGGGGTGCATTAGTTATTAACATTATTTTAATAATGAATGCTGCTGTATTTTCCTCGTTCTGCCTGTATTTGAGATTCCTTTCTGCTTTAAAAAAAAAAAAGTATTTTTTTGTTTGGAAATATTTGGGTTTCTAAACCATGTCACATGGGCTGTCCTGTAAACAGTTCTATATTTTAGTTAAAAGCAATATAAAATACACGTAACACGGGGTTTTTTCCACGTGAAACAATGGCACTTCCTTCCTGGTGTACAGGATCACCTTCCTAATCCCTCAACTTCCACCAAAGGATTTCAGGATTTGCTTCTGTGCAAGTGCTCGTAGCCCTCTTGAAGGTTTACTGCAAAAACTGAGCTGGCCGTAGGCATCTTCTGCATTTCCCATTTTAACTTGCTTTTCTTGCTCTTTTGGAGGAAAAAAAAAAAGTTCTCTTCCTCCAGTTTCATCATAGGAATAAATTGGATGCTGAGCTAAGAGGAGAAACAGTGTAAAGGAAAACACCTCCCAAATTTTTAGTATGTGCAAATTAATGATCATGGTTCTTGCACCTAAAGGCTGAAGAATTTGTACCTTCCTGCTGCTGCAGGGGATGCAATTTCAAACCCAATTTGTCACACGCCACTCAAATTATCTGAAATCCTTAGGAAAAAGCCCCAAACCAAAACAAAAGCCAAGATTCCCACTCCCTGGCCACTTTTAGCATGAGGAATTTTTCCACCAATGGTCATTTTAGATGCAAGTTTAATGACAGTAGCAAATACTTAAATGAAAAAGTTGCAGTTTATAAGTCAGAGCAAAATTTTAAGTGCCACTTAAAAAAAAAAAAAAAACAATCAAAATTAGGAAAAATCTGATTCCCATCTCTCCCCTAAGTGTTTCAATTACTGAGTACAATTAATAGATCGAGATATAAATTATGGTAAGTTGGGAAACCCATCTGAGCAGCCAAATAAATAAATAGCATTTCAAATTCCAGCTCCTTCCAAGCAGTGCTGCAGCCCCGAAATCTCCTGCAGTAGTGGAGAGGTTTTCCAAAGACTGTTACAAAAAATGCTAACCCATGGCAAACGCCAACAATCCAGATTGGGGTCGGTCTGGTTTGGGGTCGGGTTTTGTTCCTGTGTGGCTGAGACCTTTTGGGTACCGAAGGTGACACTGAGAGGTTGTCCCGTGGCCTGGACCCTGTGAGCTGGAGGTGCTTAAAGGCTGGGCTTGATTTTTGGGAGGTTTCTGGCCGCTCCCCGGCTGGGGCTGAGCAGCAGAGTGGTTCTTCAGGTGGTGAGGACACAGCTGAACCAGAAATGATGGCGAAATGTGAGCGCTTGGTTGGAGTCTACATCGCATGAAGGCAGAGAATACACCACAGTCACGTCTCGGAGATCAGCGCGGCCTCGGGCCACGGGAAAAATTGTGCTTTGTCCAGGAATTCTGTGCTGAAAACTGCACTCCCCGATCAACATGGAGCTGTAAAACTGAACACTGCTGCAAACATAAGGCTTGCTTGTTACTCTTCCCCCTCACTGTTGTCCAAAGACAACACCCCGGACCCCCAGAAGGCTTTAACCATTCCTGTGGGAGCGGGATGACGGCCTACGGTTGAACAGGTCGGAGCGCGACGCTTTCAGATCTGAGGGGGGGGGAACAGTTTTACTTCCCGTCTTTGTCCAGATTTCCATTCAGGTTTTACATCCCACATTGGCAAACTGGAAGTAGAAGTGGGCAGGGGGTTCCCCAAGCCCTTGCTCCTGGGCATGAGTCCGTAGGTACAAAGGCCTTTTTGGTACACACGGTGAGAACTGGATGCTGCCGTTGGCCGGGAACACTCCTCATTCCACCAAGATCCCGTCAGAGATGATGGATAGAACTCCAAGTATTTGTCAAAGAAGGCCTTGAACTGCACACGTAATGGACTTGGGTTAAAGGAACCAGAGTTTCCATCTTCCATGCTTTTTTGATTCAGTTTTGGATTTTTGCTTGGGAGTAGAGGAGTAGCTCTCCTGAGAATAAGGCAAAGGTGCAACCTGAGTTTCCTCAATAGGATGAAGTTTTCTCAAAACTGGCTGGAGTTTATCTTCTTGCTGTTTAAAATCCAATTCCACGCTAGAAAGGGGAAGAAAAAACCGCTTGTTAATTATGATGATAAAAAAATTTAATTAACCCAACAGCTGAGTGCTTAATTTATGAAAGTCAAATTAAAAAAATACTTCCTGCACCAAAATGGAAAGGAGAAGTTCAAAAATTACAGAAGAGAAATAGGAATGGGATTGTTCAGCTTTTCCCTGCTGCTTAGGAGGGTCTTGGGGATTATGGTGAGGTGCTGTGAAGTGACTGAAAACTAGAAATACAACTTGGTTTTTTGGCAGAGAAATGATTTTTGAGGGCTTCCAGGCTCAATTCTCCCTTCTGGGAGGTCCGGGTGGCAGCCAGGCACCTGCATCTTTGTTCTTTGGGAAAAGCTGAGGGGTTGGCCAAAAATGATAAGGGTCTCAGCAGCTTCTTTACCTGAGCTGTTCCTTGCCAGTTTTACCATGGAACAGATTAATTTCACCAACTTCCTGTCCTATGTACAGGCTCATACACGTGAGGAATAAACAGATAACTTAAAAAAACAATTCTCTTTTATAGTGCAGCCTTGCATTCAGAAAACAAGACTGAAGCTGTGAAATCCCTGTCCTGAATCCTAAACACTGTGTTGGCTACAGAACCCTTCCAGCAATTAAGAACCATCATCAAGATGAAATTACAACCCTTACCCGAGCATTGTGCTGCAGAGCATTTCGAGGCCACCTTATAAACCAAAGGAACCACAGCATAAAATGGAGCAAAAATCCTGCCTGATGGTGGAAAGTGAATTTTGGCCCCTCAGAAACACTCTGGAACTTGGTGCTTTTGGTTGGGTTTGTGCAGCAGCCTCTGGCCACGTTCTGCACTGAGGCTGTTCCTGTCTTGTGTAGAAGGTTTGGGGTTGGAAGGGACCTTTGAAGGTCATCTGGTCCAGCCCCATCGCAGTGGGGCCTCTGGGTATCAGAGGATGAATTTAAAAGGGTGAAATTTTGGGAATTTAGACACTTGGGTTAATGTATCTCTTCCCTGTCCCCCTTCACTGCTGAGTTGTCTTGGGCTTTGCACTGGCTGCTTTCACCATTACCTAAATAGGAAATTATCATTCCTGGGCTTGAGTTCACTTTTAATTAGTATTAAATCTGTTTTCTGCGTTATTTCTGCCATTGCTTGTTTGGAGTGAACCACTAGAGAAGTGAGATCTGATTCCCCAGGTCTCATCCAAAAAGAGATTATTTTAAACTTCAGTTTAAGCCTTGTCTGGCTTAAGGAGTGCAGGGATATAGCACAGAACACCTGCAGCCATTTCAGAGGAAATTCTCCAAGCTGAATCATTAAGGTTGGATAAGACCTCCAAGATTTCCAAGGGGAGATTTTGGTGGGCTTCAGTGTGACAGCTGTTGTAAATTGAGCACAGAATGTCATCTACAACCATCTGCTGATTTCAGTGGGGTTTATTTTCCTCTTAGGAATCAGAGATGCTGAGAGAAGGATAAGGATAATTTTGTGCTTTGTTTTTTTTTTTTTTTAAGAGCTGATGATTCTGACTACAGGGACTCTGGTGAAACCCCAGAAAGGCGTGCTGGAGAGGTGTGAGGTCTTTTTACATCTGTCTGTGCCTGATTTGGTGTTTGGTTTAGTGCTAAATCCATTCTCAGCAAAAGTTCCAGCATTTCAGTGATCCGGAAAAACTTTTCAATAGCAGAGAAGAGAAATACATTAGGTAAGAGTTCAAATATAGAGAGTATTTTACCCATTGCTGTGTTTTTAATGAATAAAAAGCCATTCCAAATCAAAGAAGATAATTTAAAAAATCAGCTCAGTGCTAGAAGTGTGGAATGGTGAATTTTCTGGAGGCAGCTGTATTGGTGCAGAAGCACATTCCAAGCCTACTGATTAATATCCCTCCCTGTTAGTGGAAAAACAATGAATGTTGTCTTCACTGATAACACGTTCTGTGTGCAATTTAGCTGGCAAAAAATAGTTGGTTAGAGAAGTTCAGCATTAATTTAGTTCAGCATTAACTAATGAGATGTGGATATCAGCTCATTGGGAATGTCCCAGCATGGGAATTCTCTGAGTGAGACAATCTTGGAATGAGGGAGGAGCTTCTCTAGGAGCTCACCAAATCTCATTTGAAGAGCAGCATTTAGCATGTGTTATATCTGGGTTTTTTTTCTCAGTATAAAGTTTTTTTGGGGGGAAAAAAAGACCTTTCAGGTCTTTTGCCAGAGTTCATTTTTACTTCAGACGTTATTCTTGCAGGGAGGCTCTTAAGAGCTGCTGGAAATTGCTGTAAAAAGAAGAAAATGTTATAAAAAACCCCTTGCTGAACAGAGTAATTTTTTACATAATCAATTTCTATTAAAGATAGACTTCAAGAGAAAAAAAGCATCTTAGTTCTGGTCCGTCTGACAAGCCTCATGTTCCTGCCTTTTGCTGCTGCAGCACAGATCAGCTTTCAGCTCTTTACATCCAAGGGAAATATTTTGCTTCTGAAGGGTATAAAGAGGCTGAAGAAAAAACATTTGTGTTACTTCAGCATTGAGAACTGTAAGTTTTGCAGAATAATTGATTGGTGTCTATCAGCATCAATTTATCCAGCTTTGGAGGTGTTTGAATGGAATTGCTCCATCAGCAGATTATTTGATTGCAAACTTAGGCTTTAATTTATACCTGTTTGTGCTGCAGAAATAAGACAAAAACCTTCTGGTTTGGAGTTTTTAAAGAATTTTTAAAATTTTCACATATCTTTCTAGAGCTGACTTAAGTTTTACTTAATTTACTTAATTTAATTTTTTATCAGTCATATGAAATACTATTAATCATCATCAGTCAGAGATTCCCAGAAAGGTTTGGATTGAAGGCACCTTCAGGATCATCCAATTCCAACCCCTTGCCATGGGCAGGGACACCTTCCACTATCCCAGGTTGCTCCAAGCCCTGTCCAACCTGGCCTTGGCCACTTCCAGGGATTAAATTCAGCAAATATTCCATATTTGCAGGACCTCTTGATGTTTTTGTTAACTGAGCTGCATTCCTGAGCTTGATT
The DNA here is from genome assembly GCF_017639235.1 of Corvus kubaryi. Lineage (NCBI taxonomy): Eukaryota > Metazoa > Chordata > Aves > Passeriformes > Corvidae > Corvus > Corvus kubaryi. The sequence continues at coordinate 21,322,348 of NW_024580672.1, forward strand.
CTGTCACCTGTCACAGCTCTGCCAATCCTGTTTTGCTCAGTGCTATTTCTGTCCCCTCAGCATCTCTAGGTGTCCTCTTTCCAAATGACCTTTTCCTGAAATATCCTCGCTGCCGTGTGCCTCTTTTCACTTTCAAACTTGGGTTTTGTCCCCTAAGCCTGCCCATAATAACTCCATTAACTTAATTATCCAGGACTCTCCTGTTCTCCTGGCATTACATACGGAGATGGGAATTATTTGCTTCAGAAGCATTTTTTCTTAGATAATAGAGTACTATTTTTCAACAGCCTGACAGTTCTGAACAAGCCCTACAGAAACAAGAGACAAATCTAAATATTATTTAATAGCACAAACCCTGGCCTGCCACACCTGGTCAGGACATCCTAAAGCTTCACTTCGCTACAGTATTGTTAATTTTGGAACACTGAATCAGAGTTTTTCCATGTTTAATGCCTATCCCAAATTCTTCCTCCAGATAGAATTTTACTTCTTGTAGTTGTTGATAAAACCAGCCCGTCTATCTATCTATCTATCTATTTTATCTGTGTGATAAATATTTCTGTGTTTTCTTCCCAAAATCATTACAGACTTACAAGGTTTGCAACTAAAACTTCCCATTTTAGGGCAGTTGCCTGTGTATCAGTGCTTGCACTGATGTCCTGCCCAGGAAAATTGGGCCAAATAAAATCAAAGAACAGCCCTTGGACAATTTTATTTTGACACCAGCCTCACAGGGAAGGATTTTTTTCCCAATATCCCATCTAGCCCTGCCCTCTGGCAGTGGGAAGCCATTCCCTCTGTCCTGTCACTCCACACCTTGTCCCAAATCCCTCTCCAGCTCTCCTGGAGCCCCTTTAGGGGACCTGAGGAATTGCTGTGATGAATTTTCTGGGTTTGGCTTTCTGTTTTTGACAATATATGTTAATGAGTTTATTTTTTGCGTGCAGGCAGCAGTGAACCTTTTCTAATTTAGTTGCTGTGTGAGGGATTGAAAGCAGAATTTGAGGAGTGAGAACCATTGGGATTAAACATATGGACTGTGGGAGGGTATGGAGCAACAAGCTCCAAGATATGGATGGGTCTTCTTACTTTCTAGCACAGTCACACGTTGTTGTCATGAATCATTTTAAGGTTTTAGATGCTCATGATCTGTTGGCTACTGGAGAATTGCTGAATCAGAGAAATCCGGGTTCAGGATGGAGTTCCTGAGGGATTTATCAGAGAATCATGGGATGATTAGGGTTGGAAAGGACCTTTAAAGGTCACCCAGTGCCAGCCCTGCCATGGGCAGGGACACCTCCCACTGTCCCAGGCTGCTCCCAGCCCCAATGTCCAGCCTGGCCTTGGGCACTGCCAGGGATCCAGGGGCAGCCCCAGCTGCTCTGGGCACCCTGTGCCAGGGCCTGCCCACCCTGCCAGGGAGCAATTCCTGCCCAATCTCCCATCCAGCCCTGCCCTGTGGCACTGGGAAGCCATTCCCTGGGTCCTGTCCCTCCAGCCCTTGTAGTCTCTCTGCATCTGTGTTGTAGCTCCTTGAGGCACTGAAGGTACAATGAGCTCACCCCAAAGCCAGCTTTTCCAGGCTGAACAATCCCAGCTCTCCCAACCTTTCCCCAGAGCAGAGCTGCTCCATCCCTCTGATCATCCTGGTACCTGCTCTGGACTCATTCCAGCAGCTCCTTGTCCTTCCTTCCCTTGTCTCTTGACACCTCCAAGGCTGGAGCCTGCACAGCCTCTGGGCAGTTTTCCCTCCTTCTGCCTCCAGGGAAATCCCTTCTCCTTCCCCTCCAACTGAGCTACTCAGGTGGCACCTGAATTTCCCTTTTCATCCCCCAATCCTGCAGGCACTCACAGAGCAGCTGAACCCTGGGCATTAAGCAGGGAGGTGAAGCAGGAATTAGAGAATTCCTTCATGTCTCCTTGTGGGTCACATTAATTGGATGACATGGCATTAGTGCCTGCCACATCCTGGAAAAACGAGATCCAGATAAGCACTAATCACTTGAAAATGAGCTTAATGCACTTCCCAGCAATCTCTGCTGAATTCCCTGTTTCAGCCTGAAAATCACCACAGCCTGGGATCCAAAGCACTGCCAGCATTAAGGAGCCTTTGAGATCCATTTGTTTCCAATAAGCATCTTACAGGCCAGAGATAAGATGAGAAAATGTAAATTAATTAATGTGGGTAGGAAATAAAAAGGTGATGAAAATTACTATTCTCAGCATTTAATCACCTGATTTTCTCAGACTGTTGCTATCCTAGGGATTGATGCCTTATGTTCACTTTTTATTGCCACAATTTATTAATTTGAATAGTTAATATTTAAATATTGAACCTTTAAAAGTGAATTGCCTTCATGTGGGCTCTGTGCTGCCTGGTTAAGTTTGATCCCCATATTTTAACCTGTTTCACCTGCAGGTATTGTACTGAATTACATTTTATAGATTCTAATAATGCATTTTCTGCTGGATACTGAGAGTCCACCTCAAATTAAAATAAAATAAAACACAGCAGCATAAATCAAAATTTTAAAGAAGTCAAAAGTAGCCAAATTAATGGCTGAGACAGCTTTGAGGGATTCCCTCCCCCCAGAACTACAATAGTGGAGTGTTGATTAGTTTTCTTTGCTAGGCAGAAATTGGGATTTCAGCTCCTAAAAGTTTCCTTCCCGAAGTTAACATTTCCTTGTAAAAGCTGCTGAAAATTCCTGACCTTTCTGCCTAAAGGGAAGTCTAGCAGGAATTCTACAAGATGCTCCTTCCCAGAAATAATTCCTGCTAGAGGCCTGAGAATAATGCACCAGAATATTCAGGAGAAGCCCCATTTTCTCCTGCTCCAGGAGGATGAACATTCACATGGGATGGGAAATTAAACAGGAGCAGAAAAGGAAAGTTCCAGGAGAAGATAATTATAGAATAAAAAAGACTGGGAAGCTTTGAGTCTACATGGGTTTGGGGTTTTTCACAGTTGCCACAGTTTCTGCATTTCAATGCAATTCCTTCTTCACAGCAAGATTTTACTTCAGAATTTGACTTTATCCTGGCAATACCCCCTGGTAAAACTTATTCTGTGTCTTTAAAAGTGTCCATGGTGCATCAACATCAGACAGAAATCTGTGTTGTGTTTGTAGCAGATGATTTTGGAAGTGTTCTGTGACCTCATGACTGTTGAAACTGATGGAGAAAATGGTAAAGTGGTCAGGGTTTTTTTACAATTTAATCACATTTTTGGCTACTGTTTTAAATTCTGCCCGGAAATGTTATAAAGAATATTTTTTAGTGACAGTTTCAAGGCTGTGGCTGCTCTGGTGCAGTGGGAAAAGGTGTCAGTGGAAAAGGTCTGGAGTTCCAAGCTGAAAAACTTGGAGAAATAAGCAGAATTTTGAGGAAAATGGAATACCCAAATGGGGATGTCTTTCTTTTCCTCCTGATTTTTAAAGCAGCTTCAGGTATTGTTATTTTGTCTTTGTGATACTCTTTAATATTTGATCAGTTTCCCATTTCTTTTAAAAAATGAGAAAGTAACCTGATTTTCCTTTCTTTTTAGTACTAAGAAATATATCTTCTTAATATAAAGAGAAAATAATAGGAAATAGATTTGTAACCTTAACAAAAACATTTAAATTTAATATGCAAAATAACTGTGTTCCCAGAAGGCTATTCTTGGAATTTTTACTGACAGTATTGGTATTTTGGATGCTAAAAACCCTTTAAAGCACAGCAGGGTGTATTTTTTTTTTTTTTCTTGTCTTCTCCACTGTCTCTGGCTTTTGTGCTGAATTATATCAATACTCTGGAAATTCATCTTGAGGGGGAAGAATTTATTTCCATGGATTTCTACCTCCTCACCTGTGCTCTACCTGCTGCCACTGTAGGATGCACTTGGGGGACTTAATCATTCCTCTAAGATGCTGCTTGAAAATAAAGATTTGAAGCAGCTCTAAATATTCTTTTTTTAATGTTACAATGCTCAAAATTGAATCATATTTCAAAAACCCACCCAGTCAGTTATGGCAAACAGAAGGATTTCTCTTTAAATATCGATTTGTCCCATAAGGGCATTGGTTATATGTATTTTAAGTGTCTTCTATGTATTAACTGGAGAAAGAGCTCAAGACTAAGAAGAACCTCCTGCTCTGACAGGTCCAGTGCCCTTCAAGACCTCAGGGGTTGATGGCATCTGGAACAGTTTTAATTTCTGTTCCTAAAAGCTGTTTTGTCCTAAAGAGAACTCAGATTCACTCCCTGCAGCATTTTCTGTGCAAATCCTTGGCAAAAGAACATCTGGAGTTCATCCCAGCCTGACACAGGAACTGCTGCCCTTTTTCCAGAGGTGTCAGGGCCCTGTGGAGGAGCAGAAGTTCCTACAGGCCATCCCAGTGCTGGTTTTATCAGTGAATTCCTGGTTTATCCCTTCTGGCTTTATCCTGTCTCCCTAACCCCCTTTTCTCCTGCTTCCCTCGCTTTGCTGTGTCTCTGGTTTCAGATTTCTTGCCTGCAGCACGAATTCCCCTAAACTGGCACAAAGCTGAGCTGGTTTTTGCTCAAACATCCCCTGCAAACATGGCTTGAGGCAAATATCCAAAGGCATTTCAGGTGGGAATGGGGAGCTGGACCTGCTCACTCCATCCTCTCTCAGTTGGGAAACTCTGCCAGCCTGCTGCTCTGGAGTCATTTCATCTGCACTGAGTGCAAGAATGGAAGCTGGAAGTTTCCTTCACTTAAAATCCACTGAGCAGAAATGAAGATTTGCAAAAATTTCTAATTGGATTTTTTCCTAGCTAATGAAACAAGGATAATTCCCTGATGGAAACGTGCTGTGTTGTACCTCCAGGCTGCCCCGAGCCAGGAATTGCACAGGAAAAGGGAGGCACAGGAGGCTTTGGGTATTTCTGTGCTTCTGAACCTGGCTTTAAAGGAGGAATAAAGACATTAATTGGTCCCTGCCCCTGCACAGAACCCTGTTGTGGTTGGTTGTAAGGTGGAGCTGGAGGTTTCCACCCTTTTTTCCTTTATTTCTTGCAGTGAAGAGAAAATTCATAATTAAACAGCTCCAGCTCTTCTGCCTAAAGCAGATTGAGCAGAGAATTAAGGAGAGAGGAGGGAAATCCTGTCTTTGTACCTTCATTTGAGTGTCTGTCCTCACTGGAATTGTCATCTTTGTGCATTTTCATTTGTGCTGCACTGCCTGATCTGCTGAAATCCTGAGACACGTTTGTTTTCATCTCACCTGCAATGCCTGCAAACAGTCAGCTGGGTTTTTTGAGACTCCAGAGGAGGAGGACAATTAAGCTGTCAGTGTGAAACACGTCATCAGCCTCATGATAGCTTCACGTCATGCCCAGTGCCTGTTATTCCTTCACTGGATGTGCCAAAAAAAAAAAAAAAGGCCTGGATAGGAGTGTCCATTTATAAAAATCAGAAAATGGTTTGGAGTGGGAGGGATTTTAAAGCTCATCTCATTCCAGCCCCTGGCAGGGACACCTTCCACTGTCCCAGGCTCCTCCAACCTGGCCTTCGGCACTGCCAGGGATCCAGGGGCAGCCCCAGCTGCTCTGGGCACCCTGTGCCAGGGCCTCAGCACCCTCCCAGGGAACAATTCCTTCCCAATCTCCCATCTAACCCTGATTTTACTCTAAAACTGTAGATGGGATCTGTATCTGCTTCTCTTTGCTGTCCAGACCCTCTCTCCAAATGACTTCTCAAGTCTGGTGGTTACTGCCATAAAAATAAATCTAAAGTAGGTGTAGAAGTGGATAAAAGTAAATTTGAAGTTGACTTGTTGGTCAGAAAGTCCTAAATACCTCCAGCAATTTCAAACTAAAGCTCCCACCTCGTAAGACCTCCCATCCCACAGCTCTGCTGCCCACGATCATCTCTTTCTGATTTAGACTTACACAGGTGCTGAATTTTATTCATTCAGTGAAGTTCAATTTCTGTTGTGTTGACTGGAGCATCAAGGCCAGTTGCTGAGCTTGCATTAGTGACTGAATCATTGCTTTCCCTCAGGATAAAATGGGAATGTTGGGGTTTTTAACCTACCTGTAGATGATACACGCGCTGTTCCTGCACGTGTCACAGTTGGCCGTGTCCTGACCGGTGCGATAGGAAAGCCTGCAAGGACAAAAACATGAGAGAACTAAAAAAGTTATTTATTTTAACAAGTTTTTGCCTTCCATGGCTCTTTTTTCATAATAATCAGAACTTCAGGAATTTTTTTTTTTTGCCTTGACTATTGAATACAAAAATCCAGCCGCTAGGAAAACAGCATCAAAAACGGCATATTCAGCTTAAATTAAGACATTGCTTTTTGGGGTGGATTAATGTTTTCTCCACTTTCACACTAAACAAACTCTGACTGTCAAGCAATAAATCCTCCATTATATCAGGAGGAATATACAGAATATATTATTGCAAAGTGGGATCTGTTTAGGAATGTTGTGACTCTCAGTGAGGTCTGAAGATTTGTTGTAGGGATGTTTGTGTGTTAAAAGGAAGAAAATGCCTTTGAAATGACATTTCCTGTGTTCCCTTAGCCTGCAGCTGTGCTTTGTCACACTCTGGTTTGAAGTCTCTTGCAGCAGTGACTTCTCATTTACCTCTGATTGTCTCTGCCTTGGTCACTTTTAATTAAAAAAGGGTTTTTAAGGTACGCAGGTACTTTTTTATACATAAAATCTTCATTAAAATAAATATATTGTATTAAAATAGAACAGTTGCCTGTGAACATGAATGCTCTGGCATGCAAATGAGTTTAAAATGCAAATTGTTAAGTCAATATTTGTGCATTTTGCAAAGAAAAATCTAAGTACTAATCACAAATTTCGACTCTTTTAAAGTTATTTTCAGTTTGCTACATACAAACAAGTGCTGGCAAAGCTTCTTCATAGTTGTTTTTAGAAGAAGTGGGGAAATAATTCATCTAGGGAACTTTGGAGATGTGGAAAACAGATCCAGTCAAGATTCCTTCAGGGAATGTTGCTGGAGGCAGGTTCTGCTCTCAAGCCCAGGCAGTTCAGCCGACTGACCTCCAATTATTCGGGGTTGCTTTGCTTAACCAGGGGCATTTCTGCCCCTTCCCTGCCCTGGCACCTGCTCCTCTGCTGCCCTGACAGTGAGCAAAAAGGAAAAATCCAGCATTTGAAAAAAAAGAAAAAATTGGCTTAATCTTTACCTGACAAAATATCCAGCCCATGCAGTATCATGTGTCAGTGAGAAATTCTGCACCAGCTGTGCCATGTGCCTGTCCCCAAGCTGAAAAATCAGCATTTCTGAGCTGCTTCAGGCTGTTTCTGTAGCTCAGAAAACGATCAGCTGGCCCTGTGTCACTTCTCTTTATGATCGGAAGGATTATCAGTGGCTGGGGTGGTGTCACAGCCAAAGGCTCTGGGGCTGTGGGTGCAGCTCCTGGCGCTGTGGTGGCACCAACAGAAGTTCACAAGAGGGTGAGTTCACTTCTTTTAAGCCTTTTTTTTTCCCTTCTAAAAGCAAAATGTAATGTGGAGTTCATGCTATTCTAGGTGCTGGTTGTTATTTGGCCTCAAAATTGTTTTTTAATCAGAGGGATATGCTCAGATTTATCAACACGGCTAAAAATTACCACAACGCCAAAGCCAAGTCACAGAACCATGGAATGGTTTGGGTTGGAAGGGATTTTAAAGCTCATCCCATCCCACCCCTGCCACGGGCAGGGACACCTCCCACTGTCCCAGGCTGCTCCCAGCCCCAATGTCCAGCCTGGCCTTGGGCACTGCCAGGGATCCAGGGGCAGCCCCAGCTGCTCTGGGCACCCTGTGCCAGGGCCTGCCCACCCTCCCAGGGAACAATTCCTGCCCAATATTTAATCTAAACCCACTCTCCTTCAGATGTGCAGAAGAATTTCTCCAAAGCAAAATGTCCACTTTGTGTGCTGCTCCTTCTGGGAAAATCCCCACTCCTGGTTTATATTTGCTCTTATCCTCTCGAAGAGGAGAAGCAATTCCTGATTTTCATTTCCCCTCTTCAAGTCTTTCACAAGTCGACATTCAAATTGTCACTACTATGAACCTGAGACTTGTAAAATGTTTTTTTTTTTTTCCAAGCTATTGATCAGCTACCAAAAGCTCTGACTAAAGATCCAACGTTTAAAGTCTGCAGATGAGTTGGGGAAGGCCTTTCTTTACTGAGGACATAAAGAGCAGTCAGCAGTTGCCTTCAGAGGGATGTGGCTCTGCTGTGAGAGAGCCTCTTTATAGGTAAAGCCATAAACTCTCTGTGCTGGTGCCAGCTTGGTTTGGTTTTTTTGTTTAAAGTTGGTTTGGTTTTTTGTTCAAAGTTGTTTTCCAGTTGGGACATTTTCATTCACCTTTGGAGCCCTGCAAACAGCTGGAACTGGATAATCTTTAAGGTCCCTCCCAACCCAAGCCATTCTATGATTTGATGGTCTTTAAATGCACAGTAATTCCAGATTTCCATATACTTAAAAACATATTTGCTGGTATAAGGCAGACTCGTTAAGCTGATGAGAATGGTCCTTGGATGTAAATATTTAAAAATGAGATGGGTTTTGGGTGATGAGTTTGAAATCCTGATTTCTCAACTGCCACATTCAGCTCTGCTTGGTTTTAGCATCTTTGCAATTCTCAGTCTCCACTGGTTATAGTGATACATTCATTTTCTAGTCGGATTCAATTCTCAATGAAATTTTCTTAAAGTAGTTTTTCCTTACTGAGTATTTTGAGCTTTTCAGAGATGATTTTTACATATTTTCTATTATTTCCTTTTTTGAGTGATCTTGTTAGAATTCCCTGAAAGCCCCAAGAACACTCCATGGTTTCCCAGTGTTTGGTTTCCATCTGGCAGTTTGAGAGCTCTTTAGCCAAGACTGAATTACATGAGTGTTAGAACAGTATAAATTCAATTATTTCTATAAAAATTAAACTCCTCATGAAAGAATTTTGTTGTTGATACCTCTGGGCTTTGGATTTTTACTTTCTTGTTTTCACATAATTATCTACACAAACACTTGCATGGAATTCATCTCCTTCACGCCAGCAAGGATTTCACTACTGGCACAGCATTTCCATGCAGTTCCTGGGCAATGAGGTTGATTTTCAGTGCAGACTTCCTGAAAAACAAAGTTTGCCTCTGTTTTAACTCCTAGGAATGATTTGAGAGCAGAGTCTGGATACCAGGAGGAGAGCAGAGTTCTGGGTATTGATGCTTTCCTTGTGCCATGCAGTGTTTTGAGTAAGCTGCTTTTTTTCTTCCTCCTAAAAATAAATTGGGAGGTATTCCAGCCTAGGAGAGAGACCAAAAACTTTGTCCTTCATTAGTAAACCAGTTGTTACTTTTGGTAAAAAGAAATTCTTTCAAATGTCAAGTCTTTCACAAAGCCAAGTTTCCTACAGAAAATCTGTCGCCTTTTTAGAGAAATGGAAGTTGAGTTGGGCCTGGTTTCGATCCCAGGGGTTATTCCTGGAGTTTCAGACTTCTTTGGATTGGATGTGTTCTGGTGTCCACTAAGGAGGAGCCACTGCTCCACAGCTTCATCCTTTGCACCTTAGATCCTGTATTTTCTATTTCCACGTGGATGTGCAGAGCATGGGCAGGTCATGGAATCACAGAATTCCAAACTGGTGTGGGTTGGAGGGGACCTTAAATCCCATCCAGTTCATGGGCAGGGACACCTCCCACTATCCCGAGGTGCTCCAAGCCCCATCCCACCTGGCCTTGCAGGTCCTGGAGCAAGGATGGATGTAGGTGAGTTCCATTGCTCTGTTTGCATCTCCCCTTGGAAAGCAGATCTCATCTCCAGTTCTTCACACGTTTTCCATGTGATTTTCAGGAGACTTTCATCTTCTGGCAGGTCTTTTTTTTTTTTTAGCATTCCAGGCAGAACCTGAGCTTAACCTCAATTAACGCTCCCAAGTATTAAAATATTATAATGAAGAACAGCCATTCTGCTGACGTGGACTGGCAGGAACTAAGAATAGGCTGCAGTTTTTGGAGCAGCCTAAAGGGATTACACCCTCTAAATCCCTGTGAAACTCAGAATTTGTGCACCTGCTGGAGGCTTTTTTTCAAAAATACCAACTTTAACACCAAAATCTTTGCATTTGAATATTTCCTTGCTTGTATAAATTAGAGAGACCCCGTTGAGCTGGGAGAGGGAAGCTTAGATCTGTGTATGCTGATTTTTTTTAATATGGGCATCTATTAAAAACAAAGAAAAAACTCTTCAAAAGTGATTTAGAAGGATAGATCTGTTGGATCTGGATGTCTTCCCTTTCTCTGCTGGGATGCAGGGAATACTTGATATAAATTGAGTCCCCTAATGGCAGAATTTTCCAGAAGTGGCTGTGCTGGGTACAGATCAGGAGGATCCTGATGCTCCTCACACTTTTGATGTATTATCAGCACCAAGGAGGATGAACAGACTTCAAGAATATTTTTTTGGTTGATGTTTGTTATTTAAATATAGTGAAACAAATTATCTTAAGCAGGCAGTGGGCCTTTGAAGTGTGCTTGAAGTGACAGTTCTGGCCCTGCTCAGAGGAAGTGCAGGCCTTGCTTCTCCTGAAGTCTTTGTACTAATTGGGTTTTTTAAAATTATTATTTCCTAGAGCTGCTGGCACAATTCATAGCACAGCTGGTTAAACACATGGATCCCAGCATCCCAGAGTGGTTTGGGCTGGAAAGGACCTTTAAAGCCACCCAATTCCACCCCCTGCCACGGGAACACCTTTCACAGACCAGGTTGCTCCAAGCCCCATCCAACCTGGCCTAATGTTTCCCATCTTTACAGAAAAATCCTTTAAAAATCAACAGTTTGATGGAGAACTTCTCAAAGTCTTTGTTTTCCACTCTAAAGTATTACAGAACTGATAATTCTGATAACTGGGCTTCAAGAGAAAATTGGCGTTATTATTATTATGAGGAACATAGTTTGCCCTTTTGGCACAATAAAAAGACTCCACTTTGTCACGAGAGCTTTAGTTGTCTTTATGACTTGAGTAAGTCATTTTTCAACCATGTAAAATGCAGAAAAATCTCTTGTATATCTTTTGCAGGTTAAAATAAATCCGGCTTACCCCTAGAGGTTTATTCTGCCCTAGGAAAGATTTACCACTTTAGTTCAATGGAAACCTCATACAAATGCTTTTGTAAAAGCAAAATCAGGTTTTTAGTGGATGAAAACCTCTGGTTCCTTTAAGGACTTCAAATTCTGCTCCCAGACCAGATCTGGGCAGGTCTGAACCACCTTGGGCCAGCCTTTGGCTCTTTTAAAGGTGTTCTGAAAAATCACTTTCAGAGTAGAAAAATTGTTTTAACCTTTCTCCTGCTGTGTTTTCCTGAAGTTGATAATTACCAATTAGCAGTTTGCATTTAGAGATGATACAGCCTGATAAAAATCAGGATGGATGTTGTGCTTTGAGGAATTACCTTGAGGCTTTTCTGGATGCAAACATGGATTTGTTCCATGTGTTTCAGGGTCTGGTGTGCTTTGGGGTTTTCTTGGTTTTTCCTCCTAACTCTTTTTCTATTTCCCATGGTTTTGTTGTCTGTTTTCCCTGTTTCCCTTTGGTTTTCTTTTCCCCGTGGGAGCACTTGGAGATCACACAGGTCTAAGTGATCCCAGCTTTGTGCTCCTGGGTGATTTTCCAACTAAGGATTAAGTAAACCTTAATGAAAACAGTTTTCCTCTCTCCAAAGCTCATCCCATTCCACCCCTGTCCTGGACAGGGACACCTTCCACTATCCAAACCCCATCCAACCTGGCCTTGGACACTCCCACACTGAACACTCTTCGCTCTCTTTTTACTTCAAGGCTGATATTACTGATTTGGCTTCTGAAAAAATCCTTTGCAAGGTACAGAAGCTCAGTGGTGAGATTTTCAGGCTCTTTCCAAGACAGTGGTTTGTTGTCTTTTGCTGCCTCCTGACAGTTGGAAGCAGATGACTAATTTGCTTTTTGAGGTATTTGCACTGTGGGCGTACGACACGACTCCCACGACAGCAATTCAAGTGCTTTCACCCTGTAAATACATTTTGAATTACACTCAGGTTAGTCAGGGAGTGGTTTTTTAAAAAAAATAAATACATATTTTAATAGGACTGTTATTTGAAAAAAACCCCAGCGAGAACGCAGAGAATTAAAATGTATTTCAAGTGAAATAATGAAATCTTACAGGAATTAGGTGTGTACAAGGTCTAACATCTCTCCTGAATATTTGTGCCTCTGTTGTCTCATCAGAAGAATCAGGAGGATAATTAAAATGTCAGCTCATGGTGTTAATAACGATTCAGGGAATTTGCTCTGGTGGAACAGCAGCTGCATTGCTGGTGTGTAATTCTTAGGCCAGGCACTTCCAGCAGGTTGTCTGGGAGCACATTCCAGTAGTGAGGCTAGGATGAGCTCTGTCCCTTCCCCCTTCATCCCAAATCTCTCTGCTGTGGTTTCTGCCTGATGGAGGATTCAGGACTGGATTTGGGGTCGTTACCTGCATGCCCTGAGCCTCCTGAGCCCGCAGCTTGTCATCAGATCTGCTTCACCCACCCATCCTTTCCTGCATCTTCAAGTGTTCCTCTTCCCAGTGCCCTTACACACCCAAATCCATGGGATTTTAAAATGCATTTTGTGTGTGTGTAACTTTTGGGGCCAGCTGGGGTGATGTGTTAAAGGGTGGAAATCCTTGTGCCCTCACAGCTCCTGCTGCTCCCACCCTGAGCTGAGGAGTTCCTACTACTAAAACACAACACCTGGTGTTCTGCTTGGCTTGGACTTCTCAACTGAGGCTGCTCACAAGAATTGTTTCTATAGAGGAGGGAAGATGGGGGAAATGATAACCTGTGGTATTCCTTCATCATTTTGCTGTGATTGATGTTTCAATGCCAGCTCAGATACCCTTCGTGCATTCTCTAAGCCTGCACTGGCTTCAGATAATAACTGCACCAGCCAGACTTGTTTAACATTCCACATGTTGTGCAGTAGCATAAAATTGAAAGAGGGAGGAGGATTGCTGGCCACTGATCCTGGTGTTCGTGTGGAGCCAGTGCTTGGTGTTCCAGGAAGGACTGGATGTGGCACTCAGTGCTCTGGGCTGGTGCCAAGGTGGGGATCGGGCACAGCTTGGACTTGATGGTCCTGGAGGTCTTCTCCCACCTGAATGATTCTGGGATTCTGTACTTGCAAGAAGGATGGAGGAAAAAAGCCACCAAAGAACCAGCAGGAAGGACTGGGGAAGTGCTGAGCTCTTCCTGTTGCAGCCTGAGCAGGTCCCAGTACTTTGTGTTTTCTCATTTCCTTGGATAATGGGAGTTTGAGGAGAATCCACAGACCAGGAGTTGGGCAGTTGCTTGAGTTTTGTGCACAGTTCCAGGTCCCATCCCTGGAATTCTTTCTGGGCTTGTGTGGATGACAATAAAGTAAACAAATCTCTCATTTATCAAAGGAATGACCTAACCCATGCCAGGTTCAAACCATTCCAGAGCGTAAACTTACTTCTTAATTCCAAAATAGCTCTTCTGGCCTCTGCAATCAGGCCTCTTATCCTGAGGCATTACTGGACCACACACAGCTTCTATGGCTTTAAACTGAAAAAAAGGTGGATGGAGATGGGACATTGGGAAGAAATTATTCCCTGTGAGGCCCTGGCACAGGCTCAGAGAAGCTGTGGCTGCCTCTGGATCCCTGGAAGTGTCCAAGGCAAGGTTGGAGCAACCTGGGATAGTGGAAGGTGTCCCTGCCCATGGCTGGGGGTGGAATGGGATGGTCTTGAAGGTCCTTTCCAACCCAATCAATTTAGTGATTCTCTGATACTGGAATCGAGGGCAAAAAATCCCAGTATTCCCCCATTTGGTTCTGTCTGTCCTCTTCTGGTTGGTTCATGCAGTGAGTAACGGGGTAGAAAACATCCCCTGTCATCATCCTATTTAGGAAAAGAGGTCCAAACATAGTTGGGACTGTTTTTTGGAGAGATTTCCAGCCTCCCTTGGAATGGCAGTTTTCCTTCCTGGTTGACCTGGAGCACTGATCCTTCCATTGCTGCTCCGTGGCATGCAAAAATCATCACAAAAAGCTCAGAATTGTCCCAGTTTCACTTAAATATTTTACTAACTGCTGCTTAACATGGAAAAAATGGTTCTGTGGCAGGGAATTACTCATCCATCTTCAGAATTCCTGTGTATTGGCAAAGCTCCAAGCGAAACCTGTAAGAGCTGTGGAACAGTGTGGGCACCTCAGTTTCGTTCAGGTGTGAGAGAAGTTCCACCAAAGACCCAGCAGTGCTGCAGAGGTGGGATCAGAGAGGATGGACACATCCATGCCTGGAACTCCTCACTTAAATTTTCCTCAGGCCACAGATCCCAGGCTGGTGTGGGTTGGGAAGGACCTTTAAGACCATCTCATTCCAAGCCCCAGGTACCTGAATCCAGCTCAGCTCTCCATCCTCTCCCAGCTTTTCGCCTTCAGTTCCCTGGATGTGCTACACAGGAGCTTTTTAAAGACTGAACTGCCCATCCCACATCTGGAACCTGGGGTAGCTGGAGCCTTGGCAGTTTAAAAATAAAACACCCCCATCTTCAGACAAGTCTTTCTCCTCTTTTTTTGCCATTTCTCCTCAGTCAGGATAAGAGATAATTGTACCTTTGTGCAAGCACTGGGGCTCAGAAGGAGGTGTCAATTAGAAATCTGTTGTTTCATCTCCTGCTGAAGGAACAGCAGTGAGAAATTTAACACTGTAAAGCTCATTTTGGTCCCATTTTTACAGGCTCTGCTTCTGCATTCTGATACTGCCAACAGCCAAACTGCAGTTATTAAAGGATTATCCTAATTGTGAAAACTTGGTAATTCCTTACCTTCAGTCATCCTGTTTTTTAAAAAAAAGACTGATTTAGCAGGAAAACTCTCCTTGCAGGTGTATGATTTGGGCAGCTTGGTGACATTGGGAAGCTTCTGATCCATGGTAATTCCCATGGATATATTTAGCAAGAACATTGCTTGCTTGCACTGTTTTTTAATCTTTCATTTATAGACTTAATCAGTGTTTCCAGATTTGAATAGTGGGAATTTGCTTTTATTGGCCTCTGTTTCCCTGCAGCCAACCTGCTGGAAAAGTCCTGAACCTTAATTTCACTCTGAAGCTGCTGATCCTGGCTGGAACAGGGAGGTGTGGTGGGGAATGACATTTCATCTTGGTTTTAAAAGTCCAGTGAATAGCAACCAGATAGAAATCAAATTATTTTTCTCAGTATTTCAAATACATTTCCATTAAATTGTGCCTGTACAGTATATGCAGATAAAAAAAGCTGGACTATATTAGCAAAATCAGTTGTACTTTCTGAGACTCAGAACGTTCCTAGTGGCATTTTTTTTGGAGAAAACAGAGTACTAATACCAAGTAACTTTGCTAAAAAGATTGTTCCTTTTTTTTATGTTTAGCCCACATTCTGGCTGTTGCTAAGGGTTCACTTTTTCCTTTTTTTCCCTCATTTCCTTGCTGAAAACCTCCCACCACTCTATTCCTCACAAAGGCTTGATAGAAAGTGGCTCTGACAGCAGGGTTATTTAAGAGCTCTCTATCTTCAATGTTATAGTACCCAGGTACTCTGAATTATTACACATTAATGTTCCAGGATGTCTGTGAACTGTGAGACTTTGCCCTTTTTATCCACTCTGACAGTGTGATCTGAAACTTGGATTCTCAGCCCCAGCATAAATGTGTCCAACTCTAATGAAAAATGCTATCAAAAATATAAATCTCATCATGTTCTGAAGGCCTGTGAAATACTGTGCTCTGAGCTACTCCTGGTACCTGCCCTTGGAGATCCAACTCCAGATTGGTTTTAGGGAGCTACTTCAGAAAAAAATGGAATGTGAGGTTAAAAAATGGAATTTGAGGTTAAACCTTGGGTGATGCTAGGTTTTTTTGCCTTGAATAATGCTGGATATTTCAGTGGTCAGCCTTATATCATCAGCTTTCATTGGTTGGTTGGTTTGTTTTTACATAAGAGAATTTTAAATAAGAGGGGTCAAGGAGATCCCATGGACTGGCAGCAGGTACTGGAATAACCTCCACGGAGTTTTGGAATATAATGGAACAGTTCCAGTGGTGAGGGAGGTCAGTGTGTGCCTGCTCTGCTCCTGTTGTGCTTGGGGGAGCAGGGAAGGGCTGGTTTAGAGCTTGGAAAACCAAATTTCTTACGGTGAGGGCAGATAAATGGACTTCTGGTGTCTTAGTACTGCTCCTGCTTTGGGTTGAGTGAGCACCACTCAACCGTCACTGGCCCAAGGATCACAAGATCCACAAAGCTCTGGTTTGTGGAAAAATTCCTCCTTTTCCTCGACTAAGGAAGATGTATCCAAAGAGATTTCCTGGCTCTGCCTCAGGAAGGTGAATTGTTACAATTTCTGAGGTGTTTGGCTGTATCTGTGTTTGGGAGCGATCTGTAAATGATGCACACCCCAAAATACAGCAGCTCCTGTGAGAGAGAAGAGGGAAGAATTTAGGAGGTGGTCTCAGGGGATAATGAAATGAGTTGTGACCATTCCAGAGGGCATTCCAGGCAGGATGGATGGACGTAAAGGTCACAGCAGGAAATGAAGGCACTCATCACAGTCCTCTTCCCAAGGACTGCTCTTAGAGTCTCCCAAAACCTGGAGTCACTCAGGATGTGACACAATTTGTGCATCCCAGATGGAATTTGCTGTATTCTTTCTGGTTTTCCTGTATGTATTTGCAGTGCAGCTGTCTTTTGTAGTTTAGCTTATCTATTGCTTCCCTCCATTTCCAGGTTTTCTCTTAGAAATGATCCTGTTAAACCTTTCCTTTGCCAGGGTTCCCATTGAAAAAAATGCAAAACAAAACTAGTGAGGGGGGTAGTCCCAAACCAAGCCCTGTCCTATCATTCCTGCAGCTGGCACATCGCTCCCAAAGGCTGTGCTTTCACAGGCTCTGCTCTTGGAAACTCTTCTAAGCTTCCTTTTCTCCAGGTGTGAAATAAGGAACTCCCAAGTTTGGAAGGTATTGGCTGGTGTGGGGGTGGATTGAGTTGGACAGCAGAGGTTGTTCCTGCGTTGATTTGCTCTGTCTCCTTGGTCTGCTCTGGATAGCTGGGCTGGCTCCCAAAAGGGAGCAGAGCAAACAATCTGGGCAATAATTGCTCTGGCTCCCTGACTTTCACTTGCCATCAGTGCTGAGCAGGAGGATCAGTTTGGATGACCTTGAGGATGAGTGCTGGCAGTGCTGCTCGGGCAGGACTCAGGTGAGGATGCTCCCTGCTCTCCTCTTCCCTTGGGTGCAAACCTCCATCCAGACACACATTATGGGCTTACTTTATGGGCTTACTTTCTGCTCAGAAATGAGAATATGAGGCACAAAAATCCCTTAGTCACTGGAAAGCCTGAAGTGACATTTAAATTCCATCCATGACAACGTGTTCTCTCAAAGCCTCTTCGAAGGAGTTTGTTGAGAAGCTCTTTAAATTCCTGAACCACTGCTGACTAATAGATGAATATAAATTAGCTCTGAAACAGGTTCATTTAACTCTTGTCTAATGTAGCATTTGACCTGGCAGAGTCAAAATACTCTGACTTGTTTTTGTGTGGCAAATTGAGCACTTTGTTTATTAAAATTGCTGATTTGTTGTATAATGAGGAGGGCTCAGATTACTGTTCCTTTCCACAGGAAGGATTTAAAGGGCAGGTCACTGCTGTTCTCCAGCAGCAAAGTATTTCTGATTATGTGCTCATCTCCTGTTATGTATTTCACAGATCTTTGTTAGCCAGGTTTCAGAATGATTAACTCCCATTTTACTCGCAGTCCTGTCAGCCTTAGCGATGCTCCACACATTTGGCTTCCTAAATTCTCTATCTGAACACAAATATGTCTGTAAAGTGAGATCACTGATAATTTATCAGAATAAAACTGGAGCATAAAACCGGGTTTGTGTTGTAAAGCTGCACCCTGCATCATGTAATATTCAACATCTTTTTAACTCTGAGCTGGGACCCTTAATTGAAGCTGCAGCTCTGCACTTCCTTCATGCATGACTTAAGGCATCCAGCAATGTTTGCTGGGATGTAATGTGCTTTTTTTGTAGAAGCTTCCAGACAGAAGGGCAGAACAGCCATTTTGCCAAAGATTTAGTAAATAATGATGCACATAATACAGAATTTTAATAATGTCCTTTGATACTGGGATGGGGATCACGGGGTCTGTGTTTCCCTTCCTGCTCCAGTGGCTTTCCCCTTCCCTTGAAGCAGAGTTGAGTGCTGGCTGTTGCTGCTAATTGCAGATGATGTAGCACTGACATTTTCAAAAGCACACATAGATGATAGTCACCCAAAGGATGAGACTGCTGCCTTCAGAGATGCTGCTACAATTCTGCTGGCATCGACTCATTTAGTGATGAATTGCAGTAATAGCAGTTCAGGACCTACAGCATATTAGTGAAAATGAATCCGCTGAGCACCAGTCCCATGGCACCACAACAGCACTTAAAGAACACTGATTTCCTTAAAGGCAGAAAAATCTGATTAAGAAATTTAGCTGGGGCTTTGTTTTTTGCTTTTGGTGGGTTTTTTTCCCCCTTCATGTTCTTTCTTTTTTTTCTTTACCAGCAGTGTGTTAGTTGTATCTGTTTCTTGTAGCATGCTGTTCTAAGGAATTTAATGTACATCAGAAAAGCAGCAGAGTTCCATAAATACAAACCGTCTCTTACTGTTCTAGCAGATGGAAGATGCTACAATAAACAGTAGAATTGCTTTAACTTCTTGATATAAACTGACCTAAACCTGGTTATAGCAGGAAAAAAGCTCAACATGCTGACACTGAGGAGATATGTAATAGTTTACACAGGGTCTGTGGCAAAGATGTTGTAGGATGAATGCAGCACTTGGCAAGAATTATTCTAATAAAAGGATGGGGCAGCCTATTATTGCAAGAGTTGTGTAATTTGAGGGAGCTGGGGATAAAGACAGGCTTCATGTTAATGATGTGTTGGTGTTTGCAGGAGAACAGAGTGTTCTCCCAGCTCGGGAGAGGGATCACTGGGGAAGGTCCTGAGCACAAAGCTGTGCAGTCTCTTTCCAAATCATCCAGCAGCCACAAAATTAGAGGGATCTGGAGTGCAGGGATTGGAAAATACACAAGTGTGCATCTCCCTTCTTTTCCCTCCTTCCCCATCTCGACACCTTCCTGCCCAGCAGGGAGGGAGCAAGTCTGGGACGTGTCTGGAGCATGTGCAGGAGCAGCTGGAAGGGGCTCCAAGTAGAAAGCAGTGCTAATAAATAGGCTCTTTTTGGCCAAATGGAATCTTGTAAACTCCAGTACATGAGTCCGAGTGTCTGAGAGGCTGTAGAGATGTTCTGAACTGGGATTTATGGATAATTTCACCATTTTAGGGCTAATACAGCTTTGTGAGGCTGACAGCTGCAGGGGAATTATTTGAAGACAATCCTGGATAGTTTGGCCAAGATTTGTTTTGCACTGAGGGCAGGGATACACTCCTAATGTAGGCTGCATTAACAGCTCTGCTCTGTCAGGGCAATAAAAAAACCTGTATTTGCTGCACCTGTGCCTGTACTATCTTTGGGAAAGGAGAAAATAGGGATGGCTAATTGTATGGAGGAAGCAGAGGTATTTATAGCAGGTGCCTCTGGGGGCTGGTGTGGGTGTTTGTGCACTCAGGGTTGTCGACGAGCGGCTGATGAGTTATGATGATGATGAAATAGTTGTCTCTATTTTGTGGTTTGAAAAGCAGCTTGGCACTTCTTTGCAAAGCTCCTGCAGTTTCTCTAAGTTAAGAAAGTCAGGGGAGTTCTTTTTCTGAATAGTAATTTTTAAAAAAATAGAATTATAGAGTGGTTTAGGTTGGAAAATAGCTTTAAGATCATTGAAGCCTGTGTGGCTTTCAGGTAGGTCAAGAAACGTCCCAGTCTGAATATCCAGGACTTGATAAGGTCCTTGATCTAGATAAGCGACAATTTGTATAGATAGAAATAATAATACAACCAGCTGTAAAATAAACTAAAACCACAAAGGCTGTGTTGACAGCAGGATCCAACTAAGATGGCTTTTTAATGCCAAACATTTTGAGTTTTAATGATTCACATGATGTCTACATTCCTAAAGAAAGTTAAATTAAAGGTGTACCTTTCTGACTCAAATGAAAGCAGGTTTTGCTTCAAGTAGCACAAGCTGCTGGTTTCTTCCTTTTAAAATCCCGATTTCTTCTGGCAAATTGGGATTTAATTACAGAAATATTTCAAAACACAAACAGCACACATACATTGTGAGGTGTGTTCACTGAATAAAGATGAGGGAACTAAGGTGAGTCAGTCTGCAAAATGTTTGTTAAGGTGATATAAGAGATGGATTGAACTGTCCAGGTAAAGACTAAAGGTTGTACTGAGTTACAGTTTCTAATATTTTTAATGGCTTATGGATTGATTTAAATAATGAAAGTTAGGGATAAGCAGAATTTTGTTTATTTCTGCTTGGGTTTGTTGTGTTTAGAGCTGTGTGAAAGCTCTGAAGAAGACACTGATAATTCAAAATTCTCATTTCATTTCCTTCTGAAAGAAATGCCACGAAAAATGCAGGTGCAAGGAAACCAGATGAGATTCATATGCCATTAATGGAATTATATTAGGAGCTGTAATAATATCCCTTAATCTTAAAAAGGTAAGTCTCTTACAGAATTAAGGTTTTGCTGCTGCTTTTCATGCCGTGTGAGGAATTATGGCTAATGCAAGTTGCTGATGTGAAAACATCCTCGCTAATCCTGTTTGGAGAGCGGCTCGTTCTGTGCTCCTTAGAAAAGGCACAAGAAGATGTATTATGGGCCCTTCGTTAAATAATTACTTAATTACACCCTGGGACTAGCAGACAGCAATCTGAATGCTGCTGGCAGGTTTCTCCTAGAGCAGCAAAACTCCGTGTGAGAAGCGCCACGTGCGCGGCGGCGGGGGCGCGTTGGCATCTGCAAACTCACGGGCAGCACTGATGGAAAAGACATTTCAGTCAGCTCATACTCATTGAAAAAGCTTCTACTCACCCTTCCCTGTGAGCTTCTCCCTTCTCTAGCTCCTGTATAACACCCAACAACACTTTGATGGTCTCCTGACTAGAGCTGATCAGGTTCTCCATCATCTGAAGCTGCGCTTTCAAGTCCACAACTTCGGTGTGAGGCACGATTTGTTGGCATTCCTGGCTCACGGCGACGGCCGTCCGGCAGGGCTGGCTCTCCTCCATGGGCGCCACGTTGACCTGCAGGCTCTGGTCACTACATTCGGGGGCCGGGCACTGCGCCCGTGCCGCGCACACTCGGGCATCTCTGGCCGGGGGCTGCACCCCGTTCAGCTGCACCGTCCTCTTGTCGTCCTCCTCGGGGCACGGCCCCCAGTCGCCCAGGCCGGGCAGGTCGGGCTGCGAGGCCGGCAGGTAAACGGTGGCCACTTCAGTCTTGAAGACCCTCCCGTGGAGGGGCTGGGTGGCCTCGTCGCTCCCCAGCCGTGCCGCCGCCGCTCTGCCCCGGCCGGGCGGCCGCGCCAGCTCCTCCTCGCCGGGCTCGGCCAAGCTGGGCAGAGGAGGAGGCGGCTCTTTGGGAGAACTGTGCAAATCGCTGCTTGGCCAGGCCTCGGCCCCGTTGTCGTGCGCGGGGCGCTCGGAGATGTGGGAGATGAACTCGGCCGTCTGCAGGCTGCCGGCCTTCCTGCCCCATGCCGCGGCCTCCCCCGAGCCCCGGCCCTCCCTGTCCTTCACCTCGATCAGGAACCCGTTGTTCTCGCTCGGTAGTGTGTCCACAGTCGAGGCGCTTTTCAGAATATTCCCTTTTTTCCGGTCCAGAGGGAAGGTCTGGTAGCACTTCTTGAGATCAGGGGATGTCTGGACTCCTGTGCTCTTGGTGACATTGGGGATGGACCTGCGGGCGGGCACCGTCATGTACTTGCGATAGGCTGTCTTGTAGGAAATGGCCTTGGCCTCCCTCTTGTCAGGGTCCTGCGTGGAGGAGGTGGAGAGCTGCTTGTCCCTCTGCTCGTTCTGGGCCTCGCAGATATCCTTAAACCTCACCTGGAGGGCTTTGTTCCGTTTCTTGATCTGCCGGTTGGGATCCAGCGCGTATTTCATCTCCAGCGCCAGGGAAGCCGCAGGCTCGACGTCGCTGTCCGAGGCGGTGAGTAAGCATTTGCTGGGCTCCTTACTCACCATGATGCCTGCAGCCAAGAAGAGTGCAAAAAGCCTCAAGTTACAACAGAAATGTCACTTTTTCCCCTTAGATCTTTGCAGGATTTGGGCCACATTCCTCTGATCCCGCTGAAATGGCTGCGAGTCGTGACCGGTGCTCTCGAGTCGCAGCCCTTGGTGATTTTCTAGAGATTTGTACCTTAACTGCGCTTTTTATCTTGATCTGTTGTGAACACCTGCTGCTCAGAGAGGAGCTTTCCTGGCGCTGGAAGTTTTTCCACACCTATTTTGCCAGGACAGGACCGTGGCTGTCATGCCAGGGCTTCCCAGGAGGCAGTTTCCTTCGGGAATATGTGCTCCCAGGAAGCCAGTCCTCTGAATTTACTTGATAGTTAGTACAAACTACAGGGAAATTGAAAACCAAGTGTCTTTGTCCAAATGAAGAACAGTTTAGAGCTCTGCCCACCCTTAATTCTCCTTTAATGCAAATGTTTAATAGCAAGAAGTGTCAAACTGGCATTATTTTTAGAGTGTGCTTGCTTACCAAACACATTTCTGCTGTGTAATGTATTCAGCATTCTTTGCAAGAAATTAATTGGTCGTTAGAGGTGTCATTATTTGGATTTTTATAAAACATTACCTCATGGCTAAAACTAAATACAGATTAATTATTAGCAACTGGTTGGTAGTGCTGGATGTGTAAAATTTATGAACTAGTGAAGTTTTGGAGGAAGTCAGCGGTGCATCAATTAAGCTTTTGCTTCAAATGCAAAACAACTCATCCTTTCCTAGAAGCAGTAATGTGCTTTTATGGTACAGCTGCTTATCCCAAAAGATCCTAAAGCACTAAAAAAACCTCCAAACCTGTGATGATTCACAGAAATTACTTAATCTGCCATTGGAATATAAGCCCCTCCTCAAGGAGGAGAAGATGCCAAGTGCTTAATGCAGCACATACCCAAAAAAAACCCCCAAACCCCAGTGGTTGTACGATCATAGGGGATCTGTAGTAGCTGCATAATTAAGATTTCATTTTTACACCTCATTTGAAGTTGTAATTTTTACTTTCCTGTTGCACAGATTTCTCCCTGAGACTTGCTGAATTACCAAATTCCCACTTAATCCAAATATTCTGCATGTATCTCCTATTTAAACCCTCAGAGGGACTCAGGAGTACAATGTAAAACAAGTAAAGGGACTTCCAGGTGTATTTGAAATATGTTTTTAATTAAAATTCCTTTGTCTATTTAATAAAATATGTGAAGCTCTTGAAGAGTTAAGTGCCATAATAGCATATGTTTTAGAAAGCCAACTCGGGCACAAGGGAGTGAATCCTTGACTAGGCTATATTTAAAGTAAGAAAGCTTAAGAGGAAAATCATTTTCAGTGGAAAACTGGATGTTTATGAGGTTTAAAAGTATTAGTAGCATTTCCCTAAAGATACACACAGATGTGCATGGCAGAGAGTCCAAGGCTGGACTTCTGGGTCAAAAATCTCATGAAAATGTGTCAGTCCTTAATGATTTTTTCATGTTTTAACTCCCTGGCGCTGGTAATTGGTGAACAAGGAACTGAAATATTCCAGAATCCCCCTGGTTTGCCTTTTTCTGTCTGACTTGGGATGCTCAGGGAGTGGTGAGGGAGCTGCAGTCACTGGAGAGGGGGAAGAAGTTTTTCCGTGACTCTGTAGTACAAAGTCTGTAGAAGAAGCAAAAAGAGGGAAAAATTCAGGACAGAAACATTCAAATAATGGAATCTGAGATTGCCAGATCCTGGTTTTCAACCAGATACTTCATATATACAAACCTAGGATCTGATACCAAGGTGACTGAGTCCCTGTTTTGGGGGAAAAGGGGGAATAAAATGGAAATTCTGAGGGGGGAGCGTGAAGATAAAATGAGAGTAGGGGATAAGATCAGTAATCCCCGTGCCTTTAACACATGAGGTACAAACAGGGACAGATTTTGAGGGGAATAAATCCACTACATTTGAATGTCAGGAATTTTTGTGCTGGTTGAAACCCTAAATAAGGAGTCGGTTGTAGGGGAACATCAGTGTCCTGTCCTGGCTGGTTTGGGCTGTATTTTAATTATAATTGTGTCTGTGAGTGAAATTATGCCTTTATTTGTGGGACACTCTGCAAACAGAGTAAGGAGGGAGTACAGACATCCATCTTTTTGTCTATCTAGGGCTGATATTTGGGAATGTTTTAGTGAATAAACTGGTGTGTAAGATACAAACCCAGTCCTTCAGCTTGCAACTGGACCACATTAAAATCTGTTGTAAAAATTGCTGTCAAACCCCAAAACTCTGCACTTCAGAACTACAGGAAGCAAATTTTCCACAACAGTCTGGTAAAGGAATGAGTTGACCAAAAAACCCTAAATACAAGAACACAACAGCCATTACAGCCATTAGTTTCAAACCTGCCAGTGGGAGTTCCTGTGCTAACAAGAAATTGTGGCAAAAACAAAATGTTGCATTCACGAAGATGTGAAATACTCTGTGATTGTGGCTGAAAAAACCACATTTTTATCCAAAAAGGCTACAAAAATTGGCTGTTGGCTCTGAAAGTCACCCTTTAGAACCATGTCTTAGGATTCCTTGGAGTTGTCAAAGTGAGTTTTTGGGCACTTGGTTATTTGACAGCAGGATCCTTTAACACGCGATTTATTTTCAAGTACTGGCTTGATATTTCATTGGTGTCTGTGACCTGTGTCAATTTTCAGATTATTTCACCTCTCACATTAATCCCATCATTTTTGGGGGCTGCAGGATGGCTGGCTTTGTTTGGGATGACTTCACATGGAATTAATGGAGTCCATAACCCAGCTGAAGCCAGGAGTCTGGAGATACCCTCCGGAGTAGATAAATGGGGAACTTTATTCTGCAGTTAATTTTAAGCACATCTTTAATAGCCAATAAATTGATTCTTCACCAAATTGCTGTCTCCCTTTCCCAACTGCACAGGCCTGATTGATTTAGCTGATCCAGAGTTTTCTATTCCCACTAGGAGCTGGGAGTAATAACTTTAGAGATATCTGTGATTAAGAATGACAACAACCAAAAGAACTCGGTTCTTTTTTTTGAAGCCTTGCTCAGATCCCGGTGTCTCCGAGGGGAACTCTCTGTGCTCAGCTGATAAAAGAACAGTTGAGCAAGGAGTCAATTGTGAGTTAAACACTTCACAGGGAAGGCTGTATAGAATATTGCTTGGTTTGTTTCAGTTTTGGACAAAGTGTTGCCGCCAATTCTGGCTTATATAGGCACTGCCACGGCATCTTCTCTGAAGGATTTTTGAGTACGTAAGGAAACTACTGAGCTGGAGTTTCTCAGTTTATGGCTCGTGCTGTCAGGGGGGTAATGAAGCCTTTGAATCTGAATTTTAGTTCCAGATGCCAATTACATGCAGATAATGGAGTTCAACTTTTTATCTGTACTTACTCCAAACAAAGAGATGATTTGCTAAACTAAATATTCAAGTAATCACAAGCTTCGTTTTTCAGTTTTTAGCCTTGATTTCTTTATAAACTAGTGACTGATTGCCCTTAAGCAGCATCCCTCTATGTTTGAATATGGAAATAAACTATTCGATAATAACTAAAAAGTGATGCACAGAGAGGCTTTAAGTTGGTATAAAATCATCAGGGTACTTATGGAAACCACCAGTTAGGGGGTACAAATCTTTGCAGGACCTTCCCTCTGCATCTCAAACTCTGCAGAGTCACTGCTCTGTGAGGAGAATTACAGTGTGGGATTTCCAGACTGATTGGTTAATGAGGGGAGAGGAGATTTGGAGCTCACCTTGTAATTTTCATTTTCTCTCAGTTTTATGACACAGAGGCAGATTCGGGATGTGTTAATACACAGAGTGGGCTTAAACTTTGCAGGTTCCCAATGCAGATGAAAGGCACAGATTTCAGTCCCTGGGTTTCCAGAGCAGATGAAGGCTTTGGAGATGCAGCTGGAAACATCTGTGCACGTATTAAGAGCACACAGGATTTTGTGGATGGATGGATTGGCTTAAAATAATGCAGGGAATTGCAAATAATTGGCTTTTTGCGTGGAAAGTGGGAAGTGATGTGCAGCATCTTTAGGCTTCTGAATATTTCCAGGCTGGACGTTCTCCTGAGAAATCCCCACTGCCTCAGATGTAATTTTTATATGCCTAAATACCACCTTAAACCACGTACTTTTCAAAAACTGTTTGATGTTTATAAGTCATAAGTGCATCCATGGAATATTCATCCAATTGTACTGTTAAAAATAAAGAGCAGAAAGAAACTCAGATTTACTTCATAGAAACAAATCCAGGATAGAAACGCAATGTTAATTCTAAATATCCCATACATTTTGACTCCATTAAATCAGGAGTATTTTTATTCTTTTCAAAGGAATCTAATTGTTAATTAGCTGAAACTTAAAAATTATAGAGTATCATCCTAAAAGTAATGTCCAGTAAAGAAGGCTCTCATGATAAAAAAGTTGGAAAATACGGATTATCTTAGGCAGTTATTAATTATAAAAGTTGTTTGCAGAAACTTTGCCTGTGTTAGAAATTTTGGAAGAGCTTTAATACAAAAAGACTGAGGGGAAATTCTGACTTCCAGATAAATCTGAGGGTTGCAGGTATTCCCAGTTTTTATGGGGTAGAAAGTACTGATGAGGATTACTAGGAAAACTGATGGGGTAGCCCAGCCTGTCTTCATTTCATCACAGAACTGTTCATGCAGAATAACAGAGTTAGCAGTGCTGCTAAATGTCAAACCAGTATTTTTTTTAACTCTGTTTTGAAACCCTGAGGCACTGAACTTGAATTTTCTCTCTCTTGAACTTCCTTGTTTATTGCTCAATACCGAAGTCATCCTTACTGCTGCATTTCCAAGTGCCTTGGAAGTCTTCCTTCGGAATAAACAGCATCTTATGGCATTGGATTTGTCTTTTCCCCCCTCCCATCCATTGGCAGGCTCGGTAAGAATGATGTAGAAAATCATAGCTAATGGCTGAGATACCCAGTAAATGCCTTTAAATGCTCTTGTGAGCTTCAGCTTTAGAACTAAGTGGCAACAAATAAAATGTACGATTTAATAAGCCTGGAGACTTTTAGATAAAACAGGAATCTACTGGAGGATAAACTCCTTAAAATTTTCCTTACAAACCAAGCCAGTTTCCCCGAATGCAGCTGGTAGAGGCAATTTCCTTTAATTCTGACATCTCTACTATGCTTTCTGAACACAAATTTTAATAATACTTCGGTTTTGTTGCTTCCTATATTGTTCCGTGCATAAAATTAAAAGGAATCCATTCAACGTGATAAAATTCTGGAAAATAAGGGTTATTTTCCCCATAACAGAATTTTGCAAGGAATAGTACCATTAACAGGAGATTTGCACTTGCTTTAAAAGCAGTGTAGACTTACAGGGGGAGTTCCCAGTGGAACAAATGCAATGTCACAAGATACGCCCTGTGAATTCATGGTGTTCTGATCTCAAACATTTGCTGGGATTTAGTGTACTGGAAAAAAATAATGTCACTGTTAAGAGAGCGATGGTGATTTTTCTCCCTGAGCTCTGCATCTCTGGCTCGAGGAAGAGAGCAGTGAAGGTTTCTTTAGTATTATTTGGTCATGTAAATCTGGGCAAGGCTTTGTCCCTGCTCCAGGGGGAGGAGCAGGAGCAGGATGCTGCTGAGGATGGGTTGCCAGGAGAATCCCTAATAGTTCTGCTCACACTACTGACTTCCAGGAGTCCAAAAGCCACAGGACTTGCACTGGAAGGCTTTTTCATTTTTATGGGACTTTCTGGTAAATAATTTAAAGGGCAGGCTGGTAAAAACAAGGGCTTAAAGGCAGTTCTTTATCGGCATTACTGTTGAATACTAAGTTTTAATTGTTCTTAGTTGACATCGATAGGTTTTGTGGGTGTTTAAGGAGAAAAAAAACAGGCAAATGACAGGGGGAAAAAACAGTTCTGCTCTTCAGCTTTGACCAGCAGGGTTGTAAAACTGTCAGAGCTCTGCAGAGAGGGATCTGAGTGCTGGAATGGTTTGGGTTGGAAAGGACCTTAAAGATTATCTCATCCCACCCCTGCCATGGGCAGGGACACCTTCCCCTCTCCCAGGTTGCTCCAAGCCCCGCCCAGCCTGGCCTTGGGCACTGCCAGGGATGGCCAGACTGTGAGCACCTACAGGAACTGCAGCTGGTTTTGTTCCTTCATCAGAGATTTTCAAGCATTGGGTGAAGAGGAAAAAGGAGATAAGCACATCCCAGCTCCAGGCTTCGATCCTGCATCCTTAATTTTGCTATGCATATCAGAGCATTCCCCTGGGAATGCAGGTGATCCCATCGTGCTGGAGCTCCCTACAAATGGGAGACGACAGTGACTTTCCTGGGGTCAGTGGTTGTAAGGCATCAGAGCTTTGTCAGCTCTTCCTGCTTGGAGCAGGGTTCCAGGCAGACAGGCTTGGGAGGGTGTGAAGTGTTGTTAAACAACTCAGCTGGGTAATTTAGGTCTAAAACTTGACATCATTAGCGGGATGTTAATTGGGGAATAGGATCTGTCTGGGAGATGCGTTTTCGCACTCCACTGCTGGCAGCAGTCACCACCAAATAAGAGCTGTGTCATTTTTCACCTTCCTGAGGAGCACGTTCCTGAAGTTTCTGGTTTCAAGCAGCTTCTGGTTCTGCTGGAATTCTGAATTTTCCATGTACAGGTGGATCTGAGCATGCTGATGTGGGGGAAATTGCACAGATCAGTCTGACTCCTGCTGGAGCATTGTACAAAAATTCCCATTAGTTACCCAAAAAGAGTTTTCGTAGAGCAAAAAGCTTCAGTTGCTGAGGGGAATTATAGTCCCTAAACCTGCAAGGCTTCCTCAAAGCTGGTTCTAAGATGCTTTTGAAATACTGGGAAGGAAGAGCCGAAGTCTTGTGTGAGGGGAAGTTGTCTTAAACTCTGAAAATCCCAGGTTCTCATCAAACATGAGGGCTCTGGGCGAGGGCTGATGGAAATTGCTCATTCCAGGTAACACAGTTTTGGTGCCATGTGGGAAGAACCATGTGGGGAATGAAGAGGGAAGCAAATACAGTGTGGAGTTGCTGAATACGTTGCTCCCAGGTTTTGTGGACGTGGGATAATGTGGACTAAGACCTTAAAATAAACCTGGTGTCCCTGCCCATAGCAAGGGCTGGAATGAGATGATCCTTAATGCCCTTCCAACCCAAACCGTTCTGTGATTCTGGATTTTAGGATGGGTTGGGATGTGGATGATTAGGAAGTTTAGTGAAGTAATAATTAAAGACCCTCTCAAGGATATTTTTTGGCTGGGAAAGGCACCACAACTGGCCACCAGACAGATAATTTGCATCACCTTTCTTGTGGCTTTGTGTGCTTTTAGTACAAATTGTGAATGCAGGAATGTACCACGTTCTTCTCACCAGCTTGCTCAACTACAGCCACCTAAAACACACGGATTCCTCTGGAATTCAGCAACTCTGGCTCAGTCTCCAGAAGGGATCAGTGCTATCGCTGCTCCCAGGCAGTTCAAGCATAATTTCTGCTGAATTACTCTCTCCAGCAGTGGGATGTTTTATCTGTCTCTTTGTCAGCTCCATAGAGATATCACAGTGTTTTATTTGCTGATGGCCTTGATACACAAAAATGTATTCAACTGATCCACAAGTTAAATTTCTGTACTTGTGGATATCTCCTCATTAATTTCTCTTCTCTTCGGAGAGAATAATGAATATAATAACAAAATGGGCATGAACAACCAGTTACTAATGGTTGGAAGGAGACGTTGGGCTTGTTGTAGATTTTGTGCTTATTCAGAGATAAATACACCAAAATTAGTGATTTTACTGAATTCCCTCTTCTTCCTTCTCCCAGGAAGCAACTGACCAGACCAAAACTACCTGTGATGTTATTAACTTTTAAAATACAGTCCTGAATTCCCACTCCTGCTCAAATGGGTTTGTATTGGGCATCAGAGAGGCCCTGTTGCAGTTTTTAAAAGTCATTTACGCCATGGTTGGGCTTTATAAGCTTTGACCTCACCAAATTGTTCCAAGCAATGTGATCACAACCTTGACGTGAGAATTGGGAAAAAAAATGGAAGAAGAGAGAAGGGTAGCTGTAAAACAAGCAAGGAAGGTGGGAAAAAGCACAAAACAAGTAAATCCTTTTTTTGTGAGCTTGTGACAATTCCTCCTCGCTCAGGCCAGATGGAAAGAGCTTCCTCTGCTTTTGTTTTTAAACTGGTTTAATTTGGTAACTACGTGGGCTTTATTTATAGGCTACAGCAATCATGGGCAGGCAAAAATAACAACAGCAACCTGCTTCTCTTCCCATGGATGTCACAAAATGAGTTAAGGCTGGGATTTGGGAGATGTTTAGCAACTATTTTTGATAGGGACCGAGTCGGAGACCAGGTATCAGCAACTCTGGGGAGTGTGACATGACAGAGCTCCAGCACTTCCCTGCCAGGACAGAAATCTCTTGTAATGATTTAGAAGTTCATATCTGCACCTAGACAAAGCAGGACTTGAAGGCCTTCAGTCTTTTTAATCCATCTCTTTTTGATTCAGACTTTGAAAACGGCCCTTACTCCTCTACATTCCTCTGTATCAAACCCCAAACCAGTGGATTTAGGTGGAAGAACTGGTTTAAAATCAGGCTTGGTGTCTGGTGCTACTAAAGGGGGAGAAAAATAGACAAGGAGGACACTAAAAGTTGCTGTTTGATCTCTGAATTGTTATTTTTACACCCAGTTCTCTTTGCCTGTGAGACTTGTGCTGGGATGTCTTAATGGGAAGCAGTTTTCAGGCACTGATCACCCTGACACGGAGCTGTGCAAAAGCATGAACAGGGTGAACTGCTCTCAGGAGTATTAAGGAATCATTTTTCTGCCTGAATGTAGTAAAATTGGAGTAAATAGCCTTCAAATGGGGATGTGCCACTACAATAAGAGAATGCTCTGAGCACATTCTGTGTGGTCAATAACAATTTAAAATCAAGTGTCCATACCCAGGGAGTCGTACCTGTGTGTGTTCAGAGGTTATTCAGGATTTTCTAAGCAAGCACCAGTTTTCAGAAGGCTGAATGTGGAACTCCCGCTGAAATTACCACTCTGAGATGATTTTTTTCCTTAAAATATGCTCGTGATTTCATTTTCATAAAGCCTATTTAATTTGCAAACTGATTAGGAAAAATACAAGGGAGTACTGGGCTATAAAATAGATTTGTTGCTTACATGTTTTTTAATATCTTAGACAAATTTTCAGCAGTTCTTTAAACCATGCCTGTCATAAAGCAGAATATAAGAGCTTTTTATTAATAGCTAGTTCAGATAATCACGTGAATATTTTATGGTCTCAGATATTCTAGATTTACTGTCATTTCCTCAAGTGGGCATGAATTATGAGACTATACATCCCTAGTTCTCCCTGTCCTGTGCTTGGATAAGGAATGGCCTTGAGACATCACAGCTCAAGAGCTCTGTGGAGGTAGCCTTATATTTTAGCAGGGATTTCTGGCAAGCTCACAGCTTTCCCTGGCTTTCTCTCCCCCATCAGTCACAGCAAAGGACCAGCATGGCTAAGTTTGCTTTTAAATTCTTTTAAAGTTGGTATTTCCATGCCTTCTGTACGATCCCTGGCTGAGTTTGGATCCCAGGCAGTGTCCATGCTGGTGGTGACCAGTGGTGTCTGGTCACTGGTGGTGCTGGTCTGGAAGGTGACGCACACTCCGTGACTCGGCACTCGGGCAGCTCCTGGGCTTCTTCACCACATTTTCCTTCCCCTGTGTTCCTCGCCACTGAACTTAGCCACTCTTTCTTCTGAGTTAATTATATACAGATTAGAATACAGAATATGAAATGTGTGCCCCTCATGCAGAAATGCTGCTGTCAGTGCAGTGGTTAACTGGGGAAAAAAGGCAGCGATGATCCCATGAGCTCCTTGTTTGTGAGCTCAGTTAGTACCAGGGTGCATTGAATGCTAAGTGCTGGCCCTCTTAATAAGGAACTGAACACTTTCTCTCGTGGTGCTCCTGCCCAGCTGGTTTTTTATGTGTCAATCGCAGGGAAAGGCACTGATTCCATCCTGGATTACAATTACCTCGAGCATCTCGTTAAAAACATTCTTAATAGCGACAGAGTCCTAAAGAACAAACAGTTTTCATCAAGGGCATCGTGACATCCTTAGAAAAAAAAACCCTTAAAAAAGCTGATTTAATATCAGCTTTCCCCATCCTGTAAAGGGAGGATACTTTCAGTGCAACAGCACCTTAAACTCTGGGGCAGGAATTTTATTTTAGAACTGTTGGAATTAGAATTAGAGCAATTCAGTCTGAGTCTCTGGATTAGCACTCTACATTATGGATTTCTCCTGGAATCAGGGACCCTATGCCACCACTGTATAGCAGAACATCACCCTCCAGGTGATAAATTAGTAACACCTGAGCCCTGAGATATTTTCATCTGAATATGAATTTTTAATGCTAGGAGAAAATCCAGCTTTTAATTTAGAACTGTTATTTGTACTCAGAGGGACCAGATCATTGTAGACCAGACAGCTAGGCACGAGCAGGCTGGTGGAACACCAAGAGGCATCACACCAGGAGTGAGGAGCTACGTTCCTCTCCCTATTTCCTATTTTTACTATTGGTCTGCTGGCTTGGAATTTGACATTAAATTAATCCCATTACATGGCTAGGACATAATTGCATATCATGTGATGATTTTTATTTATTTATTTCTTTATTTTTAGCTAGGAGTTTTTCTATCTAGCAGCCAGATTTTAACCTTGATACATGCAGCATTCCTGGCAGCCCTGTAAATCTGAGCACGATCCAACACTTAAGCGGAGGGAATAAATTCCCAGTTTGTATCAGACGTGACCTGTTACTGGTTTGCCTTTCCTTAGCTCTTGCCAGCATTCAGCTGGGGAAGAAGAAATGGTTCTCGGAAGCTGGGAAAACCAGGTCTTCCCAAACTTCCCGCTCTTAGAGCCTAATGAGTTAAATTCTCCTCCGTGCAGGATTTTAAGCTGCTTAGACACACAAGGTCAAAGCAAACCGCTCCGTTCCCCATTCCAGCTCGTGGCTGAGAGAGGGGCACAGCTCCCTTGGGACGGAGCCCTCGGGAGACGGTGACATAAGCAGGGAATATATTCCCTGCTTCCAGCAGTGCAAGATGTCCCTGTTTTACTGGGGCTGGCGGCCCCCCCCGCCTCTCCCAGGCAGATCCCATGGAACTGCAGTCCTGCATCCCCTCGCTGCCGTAACTCTCCGTAAACATGGCATTAAGTACAGGCGCTGAGGTCACGGCAGAGGATTTTTACTAGAGAGGCAGGCAAGATGGAAATGCAGAGCGGGAAGCTCGGGATGCCTTGCAGCATGCAAGGACTGTGACTTTGGGGATGGATCCCTGCTACCTTTAATCCCGTTTTCCTACGGCGTTTCCACGGCATCCCCGATTTCGGTGTGGTCGGTGATGGTGATGGGGGACTCGGCTGTGTTAAATCGGGAGAACCCTGCGTGTCGATAAGCACAGTTCACTGAATAGCAGCAGCTTCAGTCCCCGAGGAGGATTTTTGGGTTGGTCGGGCTTTTAATGAAGTGCTGTACTGCAAGTTCAGGGATGAACACATCCCGTGTTCCTCCATCGCCGCTGTACGGACACTTCATTAGGACGGCTGAAGTTAATAAGCAGCGGTAGTTCCTCGCCATCAGCCATGTGAAAAGCCAAAGCACTTCGTGCATCCTCCAAGAATCCTCCAGCTACACCTCTCCCCTCCCAGGCACCGCTGGAAGGGGAGCAGGCAAAGAAACACTGGTATTTTTCTAGAAGAAAGTCGCGTATCGGGATAGTCTCTCCTTATCTGTCACGAAAGTTACTGGATGCAGGAGCTGTTCCCAGGCAGGCAGATACGCTATTGCATAACGCTGGCGCTCAGCGCCAGCCTTCCTCCTCATCCCTACGAAGTTTTCCGCTGGCAGAACCAGAGGACGGGGAATTTCGGGGGTTCGGGGCGAGCGAGCCGCGGCGGGGGCGGTCGGTGCCTTACCTTGTGCTTCCTCACGCAGAAGCGGCGGTCTGGGCGAGCATCTCCCTCCAGCCGCCGGGGCGAGCTGGGCGTCAGCGCCTGGGCGCCGGGGCGCATCTGCCGCGGAGCCGCCGAGCCGCCGGAGGAGCCGCAGCCGCCGCCGCCGCCGCCGCGCTCCCCCGCTGCCCTCATGGGCTGCGGCGGGGGCTCGCTGTCGGGGGGTCCCCTCGGCCGGGTCCCCGCCGAGGGGAACTTGTTGAGCGGGACCGGCGGGCGTCCCCCAGCCGGGCGGGAGCGGGGAGGAGGAGCCGGGGGCCGGGCTGGCGGCGGGGGCGGGCGGGGGAGGTGGGATGGAGCGAGGCTCGGCGGCCGCGCGCAGTGAGGGGAGAAGCGCGGAGCCGCCGCTCGCAGGCTCGCTGAGAGCCCTTGGTTATTGCTCTGGTTCCTCTGCGCGGGGATTCATTAATGACAGAGCCCTGCACGCCAGCCCCGCGCACCCCGGGTTTCCAGTGGCGCTACGGGAGCAATGGAGCAGCCGCAGAGTGGGTGATGCTGATCCATTGGGAATGTCAGCGAAGCGCTGGGTTAAAGCTACACGGCTGCCTTTTATTGGGAGGGGGAGCGTTTAAGGTGCTAAAGGAGTAGCTGCTCCCATTTGCTTTTAAACCTTGTGTAAAATGGACGCAAGTTCAGAGCAAACCAGTTTGGCAGAGGGGATTGATAAACGTGATAATCCGTGTAAAACTTGAATCCCATCTTTCCTCCTTTTCTCTCATTTTATAGAGGGTTTAGCAGTGATGTTTTTCATTAAAAAAAAAAAAAGTTGGAAGTTAAATAGGTCGTGTGTATTCAACCTGAGTGACAGACAGAAAATGCCATGAGAGGCACGAGAATTTGTCCAAGTTGGGAAGCAGTGGATCTGTCTTCCATGCTGAGAATCCCAGGAGTTTTGCTGTTCAATAAATTCTTTTGAGTAGGAAACTCCCCTAGCCCAGGTTGCCAGCAGGTGTGGGCCACGGAGTTCCTCTGTCACAGCGCTGCCTTCAGCATTGATGTTGATGAGGGTTATTGGTTTTGGGAGTTACTGAAGCGACCCCTGATTTGAAGTGGCAGATGAGAGCGTCTGGACCAGCCCAAAATGTTCCACCACGACCCCCCACGCCACAGCGGGCAGGGACAGCCAAGCTGGGCACTGGATGAGTCCAGGCATCCACGAACACGATGCAGCAGAAGCACTGGCTCGAGTCCTGGGTGTTTTTTGGAGTTAATTAGCTGGAGCAGCCCATTGCAGCACGGAATTGACGGTGCTGCCGCAGCGGCTGGGGCACCGTGCTGCTGCCGGCCGGGCACGGGGCTGTGCTGGGTCAAGAGATCCGTGTGGATCCAGCTGTCACACGGACCTCGGCGTGGAGATGGACTCACGGAAAGCCTGCCCGGTTCAGTCGCGGCTTGGCTGTGCAGGACTGGATGAGAGCAGCGCTCAGCAAACCAGACAGTCAGCAGAGGGCAGCTCCGCTGCTCTCCCTGTCTGCTACCTGTGCAGGTACTCCCATTGCCCTCTTCCCTCTGTTCCTTATCTCTGCTGCTGATCCCTAAACGAGGGTGCCAGGGGTGTGCCCTCCACATTACCTGCTGCTCTGCCCTGGGGCAGGGACTGTGGCACAGCCAGTGTCACAGCTTTGATCACACTTAGCATCTCTCATGGTGTTTTATCAGAGATTTTTTTTTTTTCCCAAAGGCATCGTTGGGAAGAACTTAAACATTGACCTGCTTATTGATGCAACAGCAACCACCACACTGTTGTTTTTTTCTTTCTGTGTTGTTTTCCAGCAGTGCTGACTCGCTGTATTCCAGGTCCTCTGTGGATTTCTCTCTACGAAAATAAATGTGGTTTTGGCTGCAGCCTGAATACAGACGTGGGTAAAATTACATGGTAGGGTGACCACATCTGAAATAACACAGGCTGCTTCCTCAGAGCAAACAGATCAGTGGTAGGAGATGCTGTTGCTTTTTCACGGGCTGAAGAAGTGAGTTTATCCAGCCCATGATTACCGGAAGAAAATACTACTGCTCGATGTCCTGAGTGACTTGAAAGGAGAATCTCTCTGACAGAAGCAGCAGTTAAACATCATTCTTGTCTTCTCCATAAGGATATTTAGAAGCTGTTGTCTCAGAGCTGATTAGTCTTGCACAGCGTTATGCATATGCCCCACTTATAAACTATACAGCATCTTCTGGAGGTTTTTATGGAATTAGAAAGTACTTTATGATGTGAACCGGATTCATGTGTAACTGCTGACACCATTGGTGTACACAGGGATCTTTTAAATCAGGGTTTCTGTAAAATAAAGTATCTCCTGATTATCATGCTTCATGTTACTGTAAAAGCACCTAGAAGTAAATACACTGGGAAATTGGAAATGCTTCATCACCCCATTTGCCAATTTTTTAGCCTCTAAAAATGCTGAGCATAACTGTTGAAGAGATGAAGAGAGTGGGGAGAGAGGTTGGGCTTCAGCCTGGGACGATGCAAAGAGAAAAGAGACAATTAATTTTAATTGGTTTAGGTTATAAATTTATTTCTCTCTAATGGAGTGTCCTGCCTCCCTAGATTGGCTTTTTCTCCCTGTGTCTGTCAGGGAGGAGTGAGCACTGCTTGGGGCTGCAGTGCTCCGTTCATGTGACATGTCCAGGTGAAAGTCTTGCCATGGACTTCTGGGGGGAGTGAGAAAAGCAGGGATTGGAGAGCAGTGGGATGGATTTTAGTGACATTCTCTGTGGAGAAGTACAGCAAGGGGCCCTTGTCCCTCACTGCTAATTGCATAATAAATTCGGGGAGGCACCAGTGTGTGTTTAGAAATACTCATCACACACAGCCTGGTGTTACAGACTTCAGGTTTTACGGTTTTTTTTTTTTTTTTTTTTTTTTTTTTTTAATTTTTATATTTTATTTTCATCTTCTGGCAGAGTGTGAGGGGACAGGACACATCTGGATGGCTGTGGGAAGGCCAGCCTGGCATGTCCTCCCCACACTCAGGTTTTGGCTCAAGGACTGTTCCCAGTGAACACTGTGCCTGGGGGGATGTGTGTGCTGAGCAGCTGTTTTGTAGGATTATGCTCCTCTAGAACATGCAGGTCCTGCAGTGGAACACTAAAATGTAATTTTTTGGAACAGTCTGTGGTGTCCTTGTGGAGGAAACAAGCTTGGATGCAGCTCAGGGAAAAGCACGTGGCAGCCAGAGCTTGAGTCACCTGCCAGGTGTTTCAGGGACCACCAGTGGGGGGAAGGAAGGTGAAAAAGCAGCACCAGGGGGATTTTCAGATCTACGTTAAGTAAATTGTAACAGAGGCATGATTTAAGTCCCAGCACTACATCCCTGAGCTGGATTCCCAGAGATATTCCTAATTCTTTAGGATCAGTCTAATTCATGGCAGAACTTCCCACCTGTGTGGGATGTGAAAGAAGGGTGAAGTTCACTTGATTTGAAACAGAGCTGTGGACAAAGTTGTGCCTTTCCTCTCTGTAGTCACTTGGGACCAATGCTGTCGTTCTGTCTTTGCTAAAAGCAAGTATTTCCACTTTGCTGAACCTTCATTCCCATTAATTAGGTGGTTATTTCCATGCCTTTGGATGATAACTGCCTGGCTTTCTGGGCTAAATTGGTTATTTATTTATTTGTTTGTTTGTTTGTTTATTTACTCCACCTGCCATTGGACTTGAAATGGAGGGATGTTTGTTTAATATCTCCTCTGCTCCACTGAGGTGAAGGTAGACTTGGCTGGGATTTCAAACAGGTCTTCATGCAGTCAAATCCTTGGAGGTACTCCTTGCTTTGGGACAGGGATATTTTCTGCTTGGCTGTGATGCCAGAGAAATAAAGTCTCTTGGAGTCATGTTTGGCTGAAATTTGGGAGATGTCGTGTAGTGTCTTGCTCCATAAGAAGTCTTTTCCATGAGCTTGGACAATTTGTTTGAGCCTATGCTGATGTGTGTTCTTTACCTATAAAGTGCTAATTCCACATCTCTTTACTTGGAGGAACATTTGGAAGATAAAGTGGATTTAAGAATATGTGTATAATACCCATAATACCTGTGTGCAGCTGAAATATTAAACAGCTGATTGAGGGAACTGCTCTTTGTGGGTTTTCTGCTCGGAGAAGAGAAATGCTGAGTAACCTCATTAGCTCTGATAGTTAATTCTGTGCTTCACTGGGATAAGAATGAGCAAGATTTGGTTCTCTCTCTCAACTTCCCTTTGTACAGATCATTGGATGAAAAATGTAACAGCAGGTCTCTCCAGCTAAAGCTGAGATTTTGGGTTCTGGTTGAATGCTGTCTCATCAGGAGCCCAAATTGCTGGAGATGTTTATCAAGAAAATCTGATTTTTCTTGGGATAGGAGTGGGAGTTTTTTCGTATTTTCATGGTGTTCATAGTTCAGAAAAGTTGCTTTTCAGCACACAGATGTTTTGGGAAAGGAACTAACTAAACTGGTGGTTGGAAATCCTTGTTTGTCCTTCCAAGGATGGGGATTCTGAGCTGCTCTCTCGTGGTGTGGCATCACTTCCCTGATAAAGATGTTCTCAGTAGGTGCCAAATCCTGCCCTGGTTCCATTTTCATGCAGCTTGTACAGTTGGGAAATAAATGAGGGGCTGGGAGAGCGTGATGTATGAGCCCCTAAATGGCTGCATTTTGTTCATATTTGAAAGGCAGTTCAGGCTGTCGTCATTACTGATGACTTGTGCTTTTATAGCCCTTCTTTTTGCATTTCAGAAATCCTTTGTGCCCATCTGAATAATAAATCACCCTGTTTGATTTGCTCGCTGAGAGCAAATGGGAAATTACATCCTTGTTAAGATGTCTTGAGGAACTGGAAGTGTGGGGGAATTATTTTTAAAGGAACATTCTGCCAA
Organism: Corvus kubaryi; assembly: GCF_017639235.1. Taxonomy (NCBI): domain Eukaryota; kingdom Metazoa; phylum Chordata; class Aves; order Passeriformes; family Corvidae; genus Corvus; species Corvus kubaryi. Next base: position 21,361,474 of record NW_024580672.1, read on the forward strand.
CTTTGTTAATATTTGGGTTTGTCTCATTTATTTTACGACCTTCCCAAATTCCAGGGTTCTCTCTCCAACGGCTTTATGGTGAAGGGAAACAATCCTGCCCTGCTTAAAAGTAAAAAATAACAAATCTGGTCATACTTTTGCTTGCGTTCAGACAAATGGTTTCAGATTTAAGCACCTAATGAAATCTGGGATGAGCATGAAGTCCATCTTCAAACTCAAGTTATGAGCAGAAAAAAAGGCAAATCCAACAAATAATGGGGATACTTGCATCTGATTCCTGTTTGCTCTTTGGTGGAATAATATTTTATTTATACAACATTGATTTCATTAGATGGAGGATTTAATGCAACTTTTCTGTCAAACTGGAGAACACTCAACGTTATAAAGTAAACTCCCAAAGCCTCAGTGAGGTTTTCTCATCTGAAATATTGAACTATTTAAAATTTGAACGTAGCATCAAAATACAGACTTTTATGTGCTTTTACATGTTGCCTTCAAGTTGGAAGCCCAGAGAGCAGCCTGCTCCTAATGCATAATGCTTAACAGAAAAAACCCAAGCTGAAATTAAATGTATTAAACAAGTGAAAAATGAAAATCATAAAAAAATTATGGAAGAGAGAAATAATGAACAGTGCAAACAGAAGTTAATCAAACTCACCATTTCTGTTGGTGCTCTGAGCCTAAACCAAAATTAAGTATTTTGGCCATAATGTTCAGAAATGAACTCTTCAGTGTAGTTTCTAAAATCCCTAAGCAGGTGCCAAAATAAAATTGCTCTTAATAACTTTGATACACGACAGAGAAATATGATGGCAGCGAATAAAAAAGGGACATAAAGAGGCACTTTGCAACATCATGGGCACCTAAAATGTTGCCATATGCTCACAGTTTAGAGCTTCTACTCCCTTATTTATTTTTTTCTAAATGAAATGACCTAGAAACTTGCCTTGTGCAAATAAGAATATGCTAAATTCCTGATCGACTGTGCAAAGACCTAATTCTTTTATGTATTAAAATGTCTGTGGCTGAGTTTTACCTTGAGAGAGGAACAGAAGTTATTTTGAAAAGTCTAGAAATCCTAAAAGCACAGGATATTTCAAAAAGTTGTGTTATGAAAAGTATAAGCCTGATAATGACATTAAATGAGTTTACAACTGACAGCAGAGGCCACGTGAAGTCCTTCTCAACCCTTGGTCTGTGGCTCTTCAAAACACAGTGCAGTAAAAAATGTCTCTATCCTTTATAGCTTGGGGACACTGTATTAAAAAACATTAAAAGCAGCACCACATTTTGATTTTCTTCAATTTTTAAACAAGTTCAGGACTTTAAATATTAATACTTAGCAGTGGTTGAGGAGCATAATTAGCAGCTGCTTTATATCCAAGGGGTGTCCATCAGTATTATGGAAAAGCCCAGTAACTGGAAGGGCTGTTAGAGAGGGAAAGGATGAAATCTCCAAAACCCAGAAATAAAGTTATAATTTGATAATGCTGTGGCACTTCCTCAATTTGCTTCTGGGAATTCGAAGTGGTGCCCTAATATTTGAGTGTCTCCACATCCTTCCCTTCTCAGCATCCTTCTGCCCAGGCCTGGATGGGGAAATCTGTTGGATGGGAGGTGGAATGGCTGCTCCTTGTCTCCAGACTTTAGTTCTCCTGACTTTGTGCATTCATTCCCCTGTGGACGTGCCTTTGCTGCCTGTCTGCATGGCTTTTGTAGGCACAACTTCCATCACTCCCTGTGTGGGGAAAAACAAATGCCAAAATTAAAAGTCCCATCTCATATTTGTTTGTAGTTCATCTCCCGTTGCCTTCAGCAGCTGCCTCCTGGTTCTAACACAATGAAATTAGTGAGCAACAGCTGTGCACTCCTTTCATCCCCACCGCTGTAGATTTGGAAACCTGAGGAAAACATAAATCCATCCACCCTGTGCCTTCTTGGGAGAATCTGGGACTTTGTGGCCCTTTCTCAGGAGGGAACATCCCTTGTCACGGAGTCACAGAGTGGTTTAGGTTGGAAGGGATATTAAAGCTCATCCCCTTCCACCCCTGCCCGGGGCAGGGACACCTCCCACTGTCCCAGGCTGCTCCCAGCCCCAATGTCCAGCCTGGCCTTGGGCACTGCCAGGGATCCAGGGGCAGCCCCAGCTGCTCTGGGCACCCTGTGCCAGGGCCTGCCCACCCTCCCAGGGAACAATTCCTGCCCAATATTCCATCTATCCCTGCCCTCTGGCAGTGGGAAAATAAAAGCCTCTCTCCATTTTTCTTCCAAGCTCTCTTAAAATATTGAAGGCCACAAGAAATTCTCCCTGGAGCCTTCTCTTCTCCAGGCTGTCCCTTTGGTGGCCCTTCCCGTAGCTCCTGCCATCTGTGATGTCCTGCTCAAGCTGTGGAGACTCCATTTAGTTATGGAATTCAGTTTTACTTCCCTGTGAGCTGATGGAAACCAAATCTTGCATTGAAGCCTGGTAGAAAACATCACCAGTGCTTTACTTGTGAGCTCAGCTTGTCCTCAGGACAATGAGCTGGGGTGATGAGCTAACAAGGTTTGTTTGTTTGGAAGTGTAATTTTATTATTTCACATCGATTACCAAGCGACAGATAAGCTCTGCAGCAATTGATTGTCTAAATGAGGGGCTTGATATCCTGTGGGAGAGCTCCTGGGGACTGGAGGTGGTGGTAAATGGGCAGGTGGTGGCATCATGAAAGCTGACACGTCGTGTCACACACGTTTCTGTTGGCTGGGACAAGGGACACCAGGTCTGAAGTGGGGGGGCAATGGACAAACCCCTTGCTGTTGTCACTGTAGAATCCCTGAGTGGTTTGGCTTGGAAGGACCTTAAAGAGCAACAAGTTCCACCCCTGCCATGGGCAGGGACACCTTCCATGATCCCAGGTTGCTCCAAACCTCATCCAGCCTGGCCTTGATATTCCATAGGAGCTCATTTAACAGACAATTCATGATGCGGGGTTTTAAATAAAATTTTAATTTAACAGCCTTAAACTTTAAAATACTTTTTTTTTTGTTTGGCCTGCTTTTTATTACTTTTTTTTTTTTTTTTAATTTCAGGTGTTATCATAAATTACAAGGATAAGATTCCTGGCTAGAAAAAAACCCCAGTAACTGGAAAAATCAGAATGCTTGTATATGTTAATTTTGCCGTTTATTAAGGAAAGAAAGAGTTTTAATAATTTACAGGGATGCAATGAGTATTTGCCTTTTATATATTCATATTTATCACTTGCCTTGAATTGTAAACATATTAATTCCTGCCTACCAGTTAATGACTTTGGGTGATGTTTGTACTCTCTTTATGCAGAAATTGTCCATATACCTCACAGTTGCTTATAGGGACAGCCTAATCAGTGCTGCTTCCTTGGCTCTGAAAAACACTCTGTCTTGCTCTAAGTGGCTTTTCTGAGGTATTTTTAAAGCATTTTTTTAATAATCCTTAAATCTACTTCCTCAATAGATGATGAGTCTTTTTCAGCCATACCAAGGGAAGTTACGAATCTCATTTTTACCAAATGTCAAGAGTGGAATGAGTGTTGTAGGCTCTGCCATAACTTGGGGTTGGTTGATTTTCTGCTGTGGTTTCAGATGTTATGCCCCAAAAAGCCTTAGTTGTGATGGTTTTAACTGCATGGAAATTATGCCAGTAAAAGTACTTCCCAAACAATGATACTGTTGCATTAAAATAGGAATAAAACATTTCACTCGTTTTCAGACCTAAAGATGGGCCCTGGGATTAATTGGGATGTTTTGGTATTTTTCTTCTCCCATTTTTTGTATTTTTAGTTTATCTAAGTGTTACTGTAGCATATAGAAATACAGAAATATTTGAATTCTGTGATATTTTAATCATAGAATCACACAATGGTTTGGGCTAGGAGGGGCCTTAAAGAAAATTTAGTTCCACTCCCTGCCATTCCATTGAGGTTTTGCAGTAGCCTGTGCACTGATTTTAGGGTTTTTTTATTCTTTCCTAATACTTATTTTATCTTTTGAATCTGTCTCAAAGCTGCTTTGCCTGTGCTGGTTTGATTTTACTTCACCTTGGGACAGATTCCTGGGTCTCCACAACGGGGGTGAACCTGAGCAACAGAACCTGTTAAAGAGATTCTGCTTAGTCCTGTTGTTACTGATGGGAGGAAAAAATCTGGAGAAAGGGATGTGTATCATGGGACATCCATGCATTTTCTTGGAATGGTGTAGGAAGGGTGAGCTGAGCTCTTGGAGCAAACCAGCCCCTTCCCAGGACCATTCCCAGTCCTGCCCCTGCAGCCTGAGGAGCTGATTTTCACTTTGGAACGCTTTAAACGACTGATTTTAATCTTGGTTTGGATTTAATTACTTTTTCCAAGGAGAGATTAGTTCTCATTTAAGTGTGGATGTGTAATTAAAAAACACTTAAGTTGCTTTTGTTGCCCACACGCCGGGGCCGTACGTCCGGGGAAGCAATTCCAGAGCTGAATATCCATCTCTAATCCCGTTGTTAGTGCAGGAGTGTTGCTGTTAGAAGGTGAGAAACGACTCCTTATTTGGGAGGGATTTACTTCTTTCCCTTCTGATTTCTGCCAAAACAAAGTTGGGGAGGAAGATGAAATTCAGTTATAAATGGGACTTTATTTCGGTGGTGGAAAACCAGCACTCCAAAATGTTTTGTTGTTGCTGGAACACATGGAGTGTGCGGGATATCGTGAGGAAAATTGTCAAAACGTGTTTTGCACCTTTGGTATAGTGAGAAAATAGAAAAGTTATTCTCCTGAAGTGTTTTAGGTGGGTTTTGGTTGACTTGCAAGTACAGAGAAACCTGAATTCGCTTCATCTGGAAGCAGCAGAGCTTCCTGAGCAAAGATTCCATTCTTTCCTTCCAGGATATCCCTGAAATGTCCACGGCCAGGTGGGACGGGGTTTGGAGCAATCTGGGGTAGAGGAAGGTGTGTCCCTGCCCATGGCAGTGGCTGGAATGGGATGAGCTTTGAGGTCCCTCCCAACCCACACCAGTCTGGGATTCTGTCATCTTGGCTTTTCCATGGAGTGGAGAAGGGAATGAGATGTGTTTAACATGTTCAGCTTGTTTCTTAACTTCCAAATATATGTTATTGATCTAAATCAAGATAAAAGCAAAAATCGTGTGTGGGAGAGGAAATTCCCGTGTCCACACTGGTTTATTTACCTCAGGAAGTTGGTCCTTTACCTCAGTGATGGTCTCCTTTTGTCCTGCTGGGGTTGGATTTCTGCTGAGTTCAGGGAGGAACAGGATAAAGAGCCTTTTATCAGCAGCATCCTGTTGGAGTTTATTCTGCTGAACGTTTTGGTCATTGTCCCAAGTCGTAATAAAAGAGGGGTTTAATTAATTCACTTTTCCACAATTGAAAAGTTTGCTTGGATTGCAGCTTGGAGATTGATTTAATATTCTTTTCATGAGGCACCTTTGAAGCTCTTCTGGAGACTGCACATTCTTCAGCACTGGGCTGTCTGAGAGAATCCCCCAAAGTCTTCTGAGTTGCTGTGAGTTCAATAAGAAACAAAATTCAAATTTAATAATGTTTCAGAAGAACTGGGTCATTCTTGGAGACTCAGCCCACATATTCTCACGTTCAGGTTCTGCAGATGAGGCCTTCCCTGCTCCCTTTAATTAAATGCAGAGTATTAAGCAGGACTGTGTTCCTTGAGAGTGGGTAAAATGCAGATATGGCTGCTTCTCCAAACACCTGCAGACAGCTCTGGGAAAATACAGAAACCTTATGGATCTCTGTTGGAAAAGGGAAATGTTGTGGAAGATTTCCTCTGCTCCTGGCAAACCTTGCGCACATTTTCTAAAATGGAACAACCTGTAGAAGTTAAAGTAAAATTGTGCAAGAGACAATTTGTGCATGCGGGACAAAGATGAAACTCCTCTCCTCTGCTCTGGAGCCAGGCTGGGAGAATTGGGATTGTTCAGCCTGGAGAAGAGAAGGCTCCAAGGAGACTTCAGAGCCAATTCCGGACCTTAAAGGGGCTCCAGGAGAGCTCGGGAGGGACTTGGGACAAGAGATGGAGGGACAGGACACTGGGAATGGCTTCCCAGTGCCAGAGGGCAGGGATGGATGGGAGATTGGGAAGGAATTGTTCCCTGGGAGGGTGGGGAGGAGCTGGGATAGAATTCCCAGAGCAGCTGGGGCTGCCCCTGGATCCCTGGCAGTGCCCAAGGCCAGGCTGGACATTGGGGCTGGGAGCAGCCTGGGACAGTGGAAGGAGTCCCTGCCCATGGCAGGGGATGGAAGGGGATGGTGTGATTTGGGAGCCAGATTCCAAGGGAGCAGGGAGGGTAAGGACAATCCTGTAGGCAGAGAAGACCAATTCCACTCCTGTGAAATCCCCCGTTTGCTACTTCTGGGTATTAATCTTTCCAGCTCCTCTTATCTGTCAATATTGGAACAGAAATTCTCACTTGAAATGTGACCTGTCTGGAAATTGTATTTCTCTTATTTACCATATTGATACCTGCATTTGTGTAAATACCATTAATTTCACTGCCATAACATAAAATATCACAGAAAACTGAGCTTAAGTCAGAGAAGTCAGAACAAAGGACCAGCCTGTTACCAGTCTTCTTGCATTTCATCACTTCTCCTGCTCTTTGGGGAGGAGGGAATGAGAACATTGCCTGTGATGGGGATTTCATTTTGATGTCACACAAATGTGGAGAGAGCCCTGCCTTTATTTTTCCTACTGATGAGAGCCTGGCAGTAATTCCTGTCTGCAAGGACTGGGTCACCTTCTGCAGCTCTGAAAGCTGGGAACAGCACCACATCAGAGCCTGCTTCCCATAAACCTTCCAGTATCCACTCTGTGCTGTCCTAAAACCTCGGGAAGGGAACAGCCCCCGGGGTATGGTGTGATGGTTGATGTGCTGAGTGAACCAAAGGTAGGAATTAATTACAAAGTGCAAAAGCTTCCCCCACAGAGACCTCCTCCTGCAAGGAGCTTTTTAATCCAGGGATATCTAAACTGTGTGGTTTCATCAATTCAATTTGGATTGCACATCTTTCTTATCTCTCAGGCTCACTGAGCCCCTCAATAAAGCAGTTGCTAAATAATTTACGTTAAAACAGGCGAAGGAAAAGCACCAAAAGTGAGATAATTTGTCTTCAAAATAGCTGTTGCTTTTAGGAGTGTATTCATCTGGCAGCATCACCTGTCTGGTGCAAAGATTATCATTTAAAAGATAATTTATCTTCCCTCTTATTCCCATGATTTGTCACAGTGATACCTCAGTGCTGCAGAGACAATATCCCAAATTCTGTGGGCTATCCCAGTTACTGGGATTGCAGTGCATTGCAAACTGGGAGTGCCACTTGTCTCCAATTATCTTTTCTTTGTGTTTGCAAACCTTCAACTCTTTTCCTGCTCTGCATCAGTTTATTTACATGGCTTCCAGTATTGTTTGTGTTTGATAAATAGAATAGGGTTTCTCATTGCAATAGCTTTGTTTTTATTTTTCCTCCTCTGTGACTTCTTGAAGGGAATATCTGCAAGGGTATGGAGTGACAGGAAAACAGGGAATGACTTGAAAGTGAAGGAGGGGAGATTTAGATTGGATATTAGGCAGATATTCTTCCCTGTGAGGGTGGTGAGGCCCTGGCACCAGCATGGTTATATTCCCATATTCAGTGCTGCATTTTGTCAAAATTGTTTTAAAACCACTTTTTTACGGCTTTTCCTTTTTATTTTTTGCTGTTTGAGTACTGGCCATTCCCATAAATACAGTTGTTTTCTGTACTTTAGGACTGTATTTATAATTTTATTATCAGCATTAATAGATGTGTAAACCAAGATACCTGAAACAGATTTATTGAGGGCAGCTCTGTAGATTTTCAGTGAAATAATGTTTAGTGTAGCAGAGGGAGGAAAAAAAACCCACGAGGAAAGGCAATAGCATTTAGAAAACCAGGAATAAATGTACTGACCTTGAGAACTCCTAAGCACTCTGGGTTCCATTGAAGGGCGCTGTTCAATACTGACACTGTGTGCAGCTTTTAAAAGAGAAGCATTTTTTTGGTTAAAGTGGACTTTTTTTTTTGAAAAAGAGCCTTAGGAACATGATAAATGGTGTTGCTAAAACATCTCATTAATTTTTTTGCCTGCTTTTTACAGAAGTTGGTGCAAAGCACTTTTGAATCAGGGAACTCTTTGTGTCTATTCCCACTGTGTTACCATCAATTTTCTAACAAATACACCTTCTGCAAAGTGAATTTCAGTTGAGCTGCTGTGGTCTTGGAATCACAGAATCATGGAATGGTTTGGAAAAAACTTAAAGCCCACCCAGTGCCACCCCTGCCATGGCAGGGACGCCTCCCACTGTGCCAGGCTGCTCCCAGCCCCAATGTCCAGCCTGGCCTTGGGCACTGCCAGGGATCCAGGGGCAGCCCCAGCTGCTCTGGGCACCCTGTGCCAGGGCCTGCCCACCCTCCCAGGGAACAATTCCTTCCCAATCTCCCATCCAGCCCTGCCCTCTGGCACTGGGAAGCCATTCCCTGTGTCCTGTCCCTCCAGCTCCTTGTAAATATTCTCTCTGCATCTTTCTTGTTGGCTCCTTCAGGTCCTGGAAGGCCACAAATAAGGGCTAGGTTGTGGTTGTGATCTGTGTGAGGACCCTTTTGCTCTTCTTCCCAAAGGGGTTTCCCTGCATTCATTCCTGCAGGGACTCAGTGCTGGAAATGTTTTCCTTTCAAAACGAGTTTTCTGTTGACTGAGACTGAACTGTCAGAGATCAAATCAGGATCTGTAAAATACTTCTTGAGGTAAAACAAGGTTTGAAGACTAAATAAACTGATACTCACCTCTAAACTCCCATATCAGCGCTCTGCATTTTACATTTTGCATGGACTTTTCCTGCCTTGACCTAAAAGAGATTTTGCTGCTTAGGGAGGCTCTGAACTCCTTAAGTCACATCAGGTAAAGGAGGTAGCACATCTTTCCCAGAAGCTCTGCAAGCAAAGTTTGTCACTGCAAAATACCCTGCTGCATCTTGATGGGCAAAAAGATGCTTCAAAATAATGTTTGTGGCAGCAGGAAAACGCCCAGATATTTATCACTGCCATCCTTGCAGATGTGATCTTCTGTTTCTGCAAGGAAAAGGGGCTCCCATGTTTTATTCTCATGTTCAAGGGGCAGGATTTGGCCTAAGGAAATGGAAAATTCTGTGTATTCAGTAAAAAACGTGATAAATGGGAACATTTTGCACTTGTTTTTATCCTGCTACTGTAGCCACGAAATAATTTTTGTCTCTGAAGCTGCTGCTGAATTTACTGTCGGATTTTGTGTTACGAGAAAAGAAATGTTTTAATACTGGGAGAAACACATGTATGAATTTCTATACAGAGAGAAATGTATGTGCCCTAGGGGTGCTCTGCTTTTGGTTCTCTTTCCTGCCCTTCCTGGTGTGATGCTGCTGGGAAAAAACTTCAGGAATCAGCGTCAAACTCCCTTTGGGATACCCTGGAAGCTGAAAGTTCTATCCAGGTCTTTATCTATTTTATAAAATATTCTTTAAAAGAAGTAATGATGGAAGATCCTCTTATCCATGCTGGGTTGTGTAATACCTTTATACTATAAAATATATTACTTTATACATAAAATATATTACTGAAGTGAGCAAACTTGTCTGCAGACAAATCGGATTTTACATTTTCACTTGGCAAAAAGATGAAATTTGGGACGTTTTAGAGATGGATTTTTATCTTGTGAGTCCATAAGTGGAGACAATTTAATGAGTGGCTTCTAGAATTGATAACAACTGATTTTTTGTTCTTTATTTGTTGCTAATATAGAGAGAATACAAGTTGTAAGGAGAGAGAAAATGTCATTTTTTTAATCTTTAAAAAGTACCTGGGAATTGTGAGGGACTTAAATCCTTTTCAACAAAGTCAATTCTATGGAAATGTTCTGAAAGCCAAAATGTAGTGAATTAATTCAAGTGATTTTGTTTCAGGTTTTATATTTGTCCATTTATTTATTTAGCTGTGTAGTCCTTTAAAGCCATGTAAGGAAAAAAAGAAATGAAACTTTTCATCTATTCCTGACCGTGGTAACAGGGACATTTTAATGAGACATCACTTAACTGAGTGGAGGCTTGATTTGTCTCAGGTTTTCTCACTATACATAAAGAGCTTAATATTTCAATTTAAATATTTCACTGGGAGAAAATGGACAAGCCGGTTTAAAATGGGATCTTTTATCCCTGAGGGAGAAAAGTGTTGGCATGTGTGGTCTCTCCTGCAGGGAATTCTCATTCTGAAATTTCTCAGTGTTAATGTTACTTGTGGGGATTATTTAAAACTAAAATTTCCTTCTTGTATCTGTTCAAGAGCCATTTGAACATTGAGTATTTTATTTTAAAGGCGATTTAGGAAAATAGGTACTTTTGGAGCATTCCTGTGCCTCTTCAACTTTTCCTTCAGGACTGCATTTTATAGAAATCGGAAGTAATTTTACAGTTTGGAATTGCATATTCATTTTTTTAATATAAAATGTGTTTCTTAATAATCAGGCATCTTTTCCAAAGAAGAAAAGAGATGCTTTGCTGTTGGGTTTAGGTTTGTTTTCTTTTAATGGAGCTGAATTTTCACTCATGCTGCTTGGGAGCTGGATCTGGCTTCCCTTTGGACAGGCTTGCAGCTATCCTGGTCCCACGGTTTTGCTTTGGGAATACTTCAATCATAGAACAGAATCATGGAATCATCAAGGCTGGAAAACCCCTCTAAGATCATGGAATCCAACCATTCCCCGAGGCCACACTGCCATTTGTCCCCAGGTGTCACATCCACACAGCTTTGAAATCCCTCCAGGGATGGGCACTCCACTCCTGCCCTGGGCTGGACAAACCTTTTCCATGCAGGAATTTTCCCGATATCCACCCTGAGCCTGCCCTGGCCCAGCCTGAGGCCGTTCCCTCTCCTCCTGTCCCTGTTCCCTGCCAGCAGAGCCCGACCCCCCCGGCTGCCCCCTCCTGTCAGGGACTTGTGCAGAGCCACAAGGTCCCCCCTGAGCCTCCTTTGCTCCAGGCTCAGCCCCTTTCCCAGCTCCCTCAGCCGCTCCTGGGGCTCCAGCCCCTTCCCAGCTCCGTTCCCTGCCCTGGACACGCTCCAGCCCCTCCAGGTCCTTCTTGTCCTGAGGGTCCCAAACCTGTCCCCAGAATCTGAAGTTCCTCAGGAGTGCCAGCACAGGGCACAGTCCCTGCCCTGGGTTTGTGACTACACAATTCCTGGTCCAATCCAGGTGCCAGTGGCCTCTGGCACAGCTGGGCACACCTGGGCTCATTCCAAGCCCTCAGCACCCCCAGGGCTGTTCCTGCCGGGCACTTCCCAACCCCTCTGGCCCCGGACCGAAGGTGACCATCAGTGAAAGTGGCTTGGAAGGAAACAATCCAGGAGAGCCAGGAATTGTAGCAAACTGCTGGAAAAGGGCTTCTCTAGTGGATATTCTTTAATCATCTTCCTCTCTGTGTGACCACCTCATTTCTGAGCTTTGCAATAAGGAAAGACTTCAAGGGTAAGCCCTGACAGTATTTCAGCAAATAAACAGCTGATAAATACCCAGGACAATGGAAACCCCTTGCAGGACTGGCTGGATAAACACAGCTTTGCAGTTATTCCTATGGTTCAAATTGAAATTGATTTTTTTAGAGAATTAGGTACCTTTTTTGTATGTATTGCTTCCAGTGCTGGGCTGTAGATGATGACAATGAGCTCCAAATCCAACTAAAGATTAAAAATCAACTTAAGATTAAAAGCTAATCATGTTGTTCGCTATTGCTGACTAGTTAGTAGAGCTTATTAAAAGTACATCCAGTACAAATATTGCCTCTAAATAATTACAAACTTTTATTAGCATTGTAATTAAGAGAGGGCTGGCTGCAAGTGACACCTCACAAAGAAAATGATGCCTGGTAGTTGTACTTTCTTCCTAATATTAACTAGATTTTCCTTCCCAGCAGGGCCTTGAGCAGTGGTTTGCAGGTGGGGATCTGCAGATAAGTGTTGGAGCAGGGATGGCTGTGTGTGATGCAATGCCAGCTTCAAGGACCAGTTTTGTATCAAAGGAAGGGGGTTTATTACCAAGATAAACACTAAGATGAGCGTGAATCATTATTTATTGCAGGGAAGCAGGACGAGGTGCTCATAACTGGTCAAAGACCCTCGCCCTCTGGGGGCTCAGCCTGAGCTGAGATGACGAAATTAAACAAATTTCTGTAATTTTAACTAAAACTTACAGCACTACAGAATCCCTTCCTGTTGGTGTTCCGTTTCTATTTGCTTATTGTTTATTTTCCTGTATTTATTTTTAGCTCCAGCAGCCGTTCCAGGTCTTTAGCCAGCTCTCCTACTGGCATTTCCCCATTTGCACATGGACTCAAGAGTGTTTCACCAGCAGACATTCAATGTTGTTGTTCCTTTCTGATTCTCACTGTGCTAATTAAGAAGGTATTTTTGTATAATTATTAGTCCCTTCAGTGACACATCATTTCTGCTGGCTGGGGACTGTCAGAGCAGCTCCCCCTGTGCAGCCATGAGCTGCTCCCAGGGATTGTCAGGAGGTTGGAGGGATGCAGAAGGGGCAGAGATCACCAGGAGGTGCAGAGGAGATGGCAATCAAATTTATCCCCACCTCTGGCTGCTCCAAGAAATGAATATTAAAATGTGTTTGGAAGTTTACCAGTTAATCCACACCCATGGGAATGCTCACCTGGAGAGGAGAAGGCTCCAGGGAGAGCTCAGAGCCCCTTGCAGGGCCTAAAGGG
>NW_024580672.1:21374270-21384988 GCF_017639235.1 Corvus kubaryi
GGGCCTAAAGGGGCTCCAGGAGAGCTGGAGAGGGACTGGGGACAAGGGATGGAGGGACAGGACACAGGGAATGGATTCACACTGCCAGAGGGCAGGGCTGGATGGGAGATGGGGCAGGAATTGTTCCCTGGGAGTGTGGGGAGGAGCTGGGATGGAATTCCCAGAGCAGCTGTGGCTGCCCCTGGATCCCTGGCAGTGCCCAAGGCCAGGCTGGACATTGGGGCTTGGAGCAGCCTGGCACAGTGGGAGGTGTCCCTGCCATGGCAGGGGTGGCACTGGGTGGGATTTAAGGGCCCTTCTCACCCAAACCAGTCTGGAATTGTGTTACCTTCATTGTCCGTTGACCTCTCAGTGTTCACTTGGGCAGGGATTTCACCTTGGTTTTTCTTTGGCACTGAAATTCTGGCCGTACAAATGAAAGAGCAGAGGTACGAAACCAGCCTTTCCCTGCCCATGGTTTTTTTCCTTAAAGCACAAAGGGATCCTTATCCCAGGCAGGTCCTCACGGAAAATTTGGAGCAATACAAAGCAGGATGGTTCACAGTTAGGACAGAGGCTTGGAATTTTTATCCTTAAAAATAATCTTGTCTTTGTCCCAAGCTGGACACAAAGTCCTGAGGAGGCAGAAATGGGATGTGTTGATGATCTTTGATTCTTCCTGACTCACCTCAGTGCCTGAATATCTGAGTAGTATTTAAAGTTAAAAACATTTTCCAGTCTTTTTGGTGTTGATGAGTATCTTCAGATGTCCTGAGGGGGGTTGTTCATCCCTCATTCCCTCATTCCCATTGCACCAGCTCCTTTGGAAATGCTTCTCCATTGATTTCCGTGCTTTTCATTTTTCCTGTTGGAGTTAACGTGGTTTCCAAAACCAGTGAGCTGCAGTGTAAAACACCTTGTTTTGTCCATCTGCTCCATTTATTTCCACCCTTACAAAGTTTTATTGAAGAAAAACAGATGAAATTTAAGAACAAATTTTGCCTTTTAAGGCTGTGACATCCCCTCCATAGGAATAACTCCGAACGTGCAATTTGGTGTCATTTTTGAAAGCACCTCCTTGGGCAGTTTCTGTGCTATGAACCAAATCAAGGGAATTAAATTTTAACTGTATCCACAATTTCATATATTTCCTGCATGGATTATATCTGGTAGTGTGAAACAATGGGAGAAAGAATTAAAATAGCTGGAAAACAGAGCTCTAATTCCCCTTTTAGACCAGTGCTTTAGTTTTCTCTTAAAGCTCCTCTCCACTCAGTGGTTTGCTTCCAGATGAAAATACTCTGGAGTAAGCAGTGGATTCAAATGTTCTGGATGAGATCAAGTTGTAGCCATGGGGGAAGAGGGAAATGGAGAAATGCATGTGAATGACTGGATTACAGGGAATATTTGCAAATACAAGTTTAGTTCAAATTTAGTATTATATTTTTTTGACCTTCACTAGTGGGATAAATATATAGAAAGATATATATTATTTCTTACATATATTATAGATATAAAAAATCTGCACACTCAGTAATAGTGACAGAAATGACTCCCAGTGCTTTGCCTGCCTGTTTTTGGTCCAGTGCATGAAAACATCAGGGTCCTCTCTCTTTTCTGCCTCCCAGTATTGCTGAGCCAGGCTCAGGATCACATCCCAGGCTCAGGATCACATCCCATGCCTTTGTTCCAACACCATGGGGAGTCACGCTGTGTTCCCACCTTTCATGCTGAAATGAACACCAAAAAATCTTCATATCTAACAAGATAATTCTTCCTTTTTTGTAGAATGCTTTATTTACTCACTTGTCTAGTTCAGTAAAATTCTCATTTTAGGAAAGCAATTTGTTGGTTCAGACTCCAAGGTTTTGGTGTCACCGATTTGATGGAATTGCCACCAACGTGTTGAAGGTGACATTGGTTTGCAGGTGGCTGACCAGCATTTTGGAGTTAAAAGAATTCATTTTGGGGGTAAAAGCAGAGAATATTTGAATTGATGCAGTGGCTTTTCCTTTCACTTCCAAATTTTGGTCCAGATCAGCTCCTGGATTACTGTAAACAACAATATCCAAGGAAAGGAGATGGAAAAAAACCACTGAGGGATGACAAAGATGGATAAGAGACCATTAAATGTACTTTTGAAACAGCTCCTTGGAAGGAGGAGTGGGAAATGTCTTACAGTTCCTTTTAGGATACTTGTCCACCTTTAAGTTGCAGCTGCTGTAGAGTTTGTCTGTGCCCACATTTTCAGGGAGAGTTCTTCCTATTACAGCCATAATATCTGTATTTAATAATTTTAAGCAATCAGGGAGTTTCCTGTGTTTCAGGATAGGGCTGGGAAGTGCTTTGGAGGCAGATTCTTCATTCCAGGCACCTCCTGCAGGAAAACACACACGAGGAGTTGGAACTGTAGAGGTAGTTACAAAAAAAGGCAGGGATTTTGTCTTGTTTACATTTCCCCCATCGAAACCATGTTTCGAAATGATTCTGAAATGTTTTAGAAATTGTTTTTAACTTTTGTCAGAGGCTGACAAGCTAAACTTAGGTTCCTCCTAAACACATAACTCAGAACATGAAAGCAATTCCTCGCTACGGTTCCGTAAATGCAAATAATTTAGTCTTTGGTCTTACTTTTGGCATTTGAGACAATCAAGTTCCTTTGGTAAGACCTTATGATATATTAATTTGTAGCTGCTACTTTCATCTGCAGCTGTGCCACTGGAAGCTGAGTTGCCTATGAAAAAGGAATTTGATGTTTGCTGTTCTATTTTTTGTTTCTAATGTCCATATTTACATAAAATACCTGTTTGTTTTGCCTTTTGAAGTCGGAGGAAAAGGGATGAGATGCTCTCGGTGAAAATGAGGTTTCTCATCTCTATTTTTTTTTTCCCAGAGGAAATAGAGCTGGCCTGGGGAGGGAATCTGGTGGGTGTTACCTATTGTGTCAGGGAGGGTTAGGTCGGGTTTCAGGAGAAGGTTCTTCCCAGAGGATGGCTGGGCACTGGAAAAGCTCCACAGGGAATGGTCAAGGCCCCAAACTCTGCTCAGCACAACAGAAATATTCCTGTATTATGCCCCCTGTTCCCAGCACAAATCCAAACCACCACCCCACATCTTCCATGAACAAAATGCCCTCAACCCCACCCAAACCCAGCCCACCAGCCCAGGATCTCAATGAATTTTCTGTGTGAAAGCCAAAAAAAGCCTCGCAAAGAGGAGGACAAAGGACGGGGGAGACACGCCGGATAAACACATCCTGGAATGTTTATTTTTGGAGCTTCCAGGGAAATGTAGGCAGTTCTGCTGCATGGTTGTCATAGCAGTACCTGTCAGATCCACGCTGTGCTCTCAGAATTACCTCCAGTGATGTTTGTGACCGTCCACCTGGAGTGGGCAAACCCTGGCGTGCGTCAGGAACCGGAGCAACTTTTGCGTAACTCGGAACCTTCAAAAGCAGCCCAGGGTTCAGCTGCCTCTGAGTTTATCCTTCCTGACAAGTCACCCAAAGCCAAACTGAAACTGGGGTTTAGCTTATGGAAATTTGTCTTAATTGCAATATTCTGCTGGGTTTGAGGCAGGCTTATGGAAACAAAAGCAGGATGGTTTTAATAAATGTCTGAAAATAGGCTCTTTGCACTTACATAATTGACCAGTCAAGTCGCATCCATCAGATGAGTGCAAGTGCAAAAGCTCTTATTTAAAATCCATCCCGAGCTCCTGCTGGATGAGGTGTAGTTTTCATAACAGGCAAAAAGAGGCCAGAAGGATGGCAAAGATTCTGGTATGGAAACGATGGGAAAAGCAGAGACACCCCACAGTTTCACAGCCTATCAGGTGTTATTAAATCTATGGGATTGGGGTGGAGGGAGCAGAAGAAGCTTTAAAATCGTGATTTCATTTCCTAAACCCCTTCATGGGTTCAAGCCTGTGTTAATTCCATGCTCAAAGACATTATTCATGGCCTTAAGTTGCTCCAGGGGGGGTTTAGATTGGAGATTAGGGAAAGTTTTTTCATGGAAAGGGTTTTCATGCACTGGATCAGGATGCCCAGGGTGGTGGTGGAGTCCCCATCCCTGGAAGTGTTCCAAAAACATGTGGAACAAGGTGGGCTGAGGGTTGGACTCAATGACCTGAAGGGTTTTTTCCACCCTTAACCGCTCAATTTTATGCTTAGTGGCTGTTACTTGAAAATCTGAATTTATAACTGGGGCCCTGATCACTAAAATATTCCCTGAAGATATGTTTTAGTGGAATATGTTAACTGGTTTACATTCCCAAATTGGAACTGGGATGAAGGAGGTGTTTGCAATGCAATTATGTTTTAGGAGGCCAAGGGATGCATTGTTTCAAGAAGAGTCTGAACAGTACAAAAAGCTTGGATTAGAAGGAATTGCTGCTACTTTTCCTGACTATTAATGCATTTCCTATAGGACTCTGTGCTTATTTAAAAAGTTTAAGAGTCCAGACATGCAGCTTGAACAATCAAATAATTTAATTCAGGGCTGGAATGCAGTAAGACTTCAAATGGGAGCAATTTTGTTTTTCTTTAGTGCTGAATATTTCTCTGTATAGAAAAGCCTCCCACTATTTCCCATGTATGGACTGAGGATAACAATTTTCAAAGCTCATAACTTCCTTAGGAGCCAGTTCTCAGAATTAACTCATGTACCCCAAAGTTTGCTCTTCATCTGGGAGTAAAAGACACGAATGCACATTGGTAAATCACCTAAAATTTCTGTGCATGCAGGAACTTTTTTTGTTGTCCATAAAAAACCCCGTTGCATAATGCACTGACCTTTTCAGGAAAGACCTTGCAGGATTTTTGGTTTAGCGTTGTACCTGTCAAATTAACTGCACCTGGGAGGAAAATGAATCTACTTGACTATGTTTGAAATAACAGGATATTTTCTTATTCAAAGAGCTGAGATTCCTTGAAGGAATATTCTCCAGCAGGTGCTCTTTTCCCTTGATGGTTTCCACCCCATAGCAGGTGGTTTTCTCCCAGCCTTTGGAGTTAGAAATGTCCCTGGAATTGGTGGAATATTGATCGTGGTGTGGTTGTGAGAACTGATGAACACTTGGGGCAGCCTGCTGGATTTAATGATCTGGTTTGCTCCTTAATTTCTGTAATCTCTGATCACTTAGGATGGAGAAGTCATGGAAGGGAGGGCAGGGTTAGATGGGATTTTGGGAAGGAATTGTTCCCTGGGAGGGTGGTGAGGGGCTGGGATGGAATTCCCAGAGAAGTTGTGGCTGCTCCATCCCTGGCAGTGCCCCAGGTCAGGCTGGACAGGGCTTAGAGCACCCACCCTGGGGTGGTGGAAGGCTCCCTGCCCATGGCAGGGGTGGGAATGGGATGGGCTTTAAGGTCTTTCCAACCCAAAGCAGTCTGGGATTCTGAGAAGCACCCAGTGAAGCTGCCAGTGTTGGGATGTGGGTGTGAGATGTCCCAGCCCTCCCAAATCCATCAGCTCCTTCTCTGAGCACTCTTTCCATCTATTTGGGTCATGATTAATGTCCCCTGGGGTCTAAAGGTGGAGTAATGATTTCCAGTTTGTTGATCATAATTGTATCATCTTAATTACGGTTTTCATGTGTTTGGAGCCGTGTTGGGTTTTTGGGAAGATTTCCTGCAGTGGGGTGAGCTTGGGCTGGTGACCATATCCAGCATCTTCTGTGATGCTGCTTGTTCTGGGTTTTATTGTGCTTCCCTTGACAAAGATATTTTCCTGTCCCTGAATGTGGATGGGATTTGGTGTCCTCCCAGGAATGGAGATCTCAGAGCCATGGCAGCTCTATAAAACCAGGAAAAGGCTGTTGCAGGTCCTTTTCATCCTAAAGCACAACTTGCTTTTAATTTTGCTTCCAAAATTTCCCTGTGGAGCATTAGCTCCACCTTCATTGCTCACTACCAACCCCATGACACTTCAACCTTTGATTTGCCAACAAGAAAATTCCAGTGACTTGGAAGCAAAGAATTGTGTGCTAGGGAACAGCTCTTTCTGCACTAGGAAGAAACACAGAGGGATGAAATGACCCCAACTGCTGGTGTTCTTGAGTTCAAGGGGGAAAAGGGTTTTTTAGAGATTTTTTTTTTTATCTTCTGTTAAAAGGCCTTGCTATTTTTGGCACCTTGCAGAGTTTTAGGTAGCGAGGCAGTGCTGAGGTTTAGACCTGGAGAATTCCTGGCTGTGGACTGGTTGTCCTCCTTGGAGTGGGAGCAAATTGAATCCCTTCAAAACCTGCTGAATGCTCCGTGTGTCTTATAAAGCTTGGGAACTTCAAGGAATCTGTGGGATTATCATAGGATTGTTAAGGGTGGGGAAGAGCTCTGAGATCACTGGGATCACTGCTCAACCCAGCAGCACCACCTCATCCTCAATGGCCACATCCACACATTTTTTGAACACTTCCAGGGCTTGGGACTCCGCCACTGCCCTGGGCAGCTGTGCCAGGACTGGACAACCCTTTCCATGAAGAGATTTTTTCCTAATATCCAACCTAAACCTGCCCTGGTGCAACTTGAGGCCGTTTCCTCTCATCCTGTCACTGTTACTTAGAACAGTCCTCAGCCCAGGGGCCATCCCATGGTACTGCTGGGGGTTTTCCCTGGAGGATGTTTCATGGGGAATCACTGGCAGCAGTAGCTACTCCTCCCAAACACCACTTTGCCCTGCTGGTTGTCTGCCCTGGTGTATTTTACCTGCTCTAAAGTCACGAGCGTTTTACAGGCATCTCCCAGTGTGTCATTTCCCAGAGTGGCTCAGAAATGGGATACTTGAAGGAGAAGTAGGGCACAGAAGCTGCACACAGCTGAGTGAAAGAGGCAGCTTGGCTCAACTGCTGCACTAAGGAACAGCAAGAGAATGTTGAAAATGGCTTTTCATTCCTCACTTTCTGGAGCCATCACCCACAGGATGCTGTGGATGTCTGGTTTCCTTTGTTTTTTTAACAAGATCCTTGGAAATCCAACTCATTTTTTTGGCTACTTGCCCTCTTTTTTTCCCAACTTGCATCTTTAGTGTTGAGAACTGCTGGGTTTAACACATTGTTCTGAAAGAAAGCTCTGAGAGGTTATTAGCCTGTGTGTCATGGTAATTCTGTGCTAAGAGCTAATTGAGACCTGAAGAAGCCTTGCCAAATTAATTTCAAATGGAACACAATGATTCCAGTATTATTTTCCCTTCTGGAATCTAAACCTGGGTTGATATTAAGGTACTTTGGGATGACTGTACTCATAAGCATTTTACCAGCCAATATATTTATCAGTTTGGATTTTATGATATTTTTTTATCAAATTAAGCAAGAAGAATTCAATATATTGTGCACTAAATGGTGGATATTGATGTTGTTACATGTTTTTGGTTTTTGTTTTGTGCTCTCATTACTTCAGGGGTAGCAGGAACCCTTGGCAGATTACATTTCCTCAGACAGATCCTTTAGCGTAAGCCTTCCTTTAATTTAAAGTTTTCTTACAATTTTCTAATTAGAACTGACAAACCCCTTAACTGTCAATTTAAATTTTACATTTTATTTAGTGATTCTCATGTTCTTTTCTCCATTGCTGCCTGAACCCACTCCAAAGGCCCTGGTGTGCAGATACTCAAGGTTTAGCTCTCTCTAAGATGAGCTCACGAACATTTGAATCCACATTATTGTACCAGTGTGGGTGTTTGGGATGAAGCTGTAGCTCAGTATTTGCTTTCTCATTTCATGGAGCTTTGGGGACTTTTCCAGCTTTATTCTGCTTTTCCTGGCTCCTCACAGTCAGTTTGGTGCCTGCAGCACCACATTTCGTGGGACCACCCGGAGGAGTTTTGCTCCTTAGGTTCACACAGGAAAAATGATCCCTTGGAAATGTGACCAAAACCAAGACTGAGAAAATGATGATGGTGCCCTTTGGTGGTGGGAATCCAAAGACCATGGAGCATCCTGGTGGCACCTGGGGATACGGGTCAGTGGTGGCTTGGGAATGCTGGCTTGGACTCGATGATCTTAGGGGGCTTTTCCAACTTCAGTGATCCCATGATTCTGTGGTAGGAGGGAAAAACGTTCTACCTTAGCGCCCAAACGCACCCGGATGTGGTATTCCAGTTATTAATTGGAATTAAGGTGCCCTGACTGCTCAATTTGTGCACATTTAACCCCCTCCCATAAAGGCTGTTGACGTCACAGCCCCAAATACAAAACTTGGGTTTTTTTAGCACAGGATGTAAGGCATGAGCACGATGTGGGAACACTCGGTGCCTATAAAAGCAGCGCCGGGAAGGAGGTAATTAAATAAAGCTGAAGGTGTTAAATCCCAAAGCAGGGCTCCATTTTCACCAAGTCAAAGCTAACACCACGTGATGTTTATTTTTAACAGGAAAGGTGTAGCAACTTTCACTTAACAATCGTTATTTTTCCACATCAGCATCATTTCAGTCACTACCACTGCACATTTTAAAATACCCAGGGAGTGAAATACGGGCTGCTTTTTCACACTTGGGGTCTATTCATCCTTTCCAGTATTGTAAAAAACCCCAATATTTCAGTGTTGAGAAGTAACAAAAAACAGTTGGTTGGATATTATAAATGCATTTTCAGGCTTAAATGCTTTTTTTTGGCTGTTAGTCTGGAATTCAGATTTCTGTAGTGAGCTTTGCACTGAAATTCTGTGTGTTTGACCATCAATGAGTGACTTCAGGATTTTCAGCACTTAGAGCAGCTTGACAGAACAGAGATATTGTACATATTATAAAACAGTACTTTGCTCTTAATGTATTATTTTGTTAATGATTCACAAGAACAGTGACCAGCACAGTTATTAATTTAATACAATTTGGGTAAAATGTGCCTAAAGCCCTGTTTGCTTTTACCTTGCCACACATTCCTTGTCTGAATTTTCATCTTTTCCAACGACTGACAATGGTGCAGCATTTTGGCTTCTCAGAGCAGCAGCCTCGATGCTTAAAAAGCCAGCGAGGCCTTTTCTGGGGTTATTAAATTTCAGGATCAGAAATATTTCATGAACATACTGTAGAAAACAAGCTTTTCCAGTTGGAGTGTGAGAAAACACAGCCACCGTAGGAAGAACTGGAGGTTTTTTTAAAAAGAAGGAAATTATTCCTGCTCTGATGTAACAGATGAGTGATTGTAGGGCAGGAGGAGTTTAAAGCATATTTTGAGAGAAAAGAGGTGCCAGATCATTGGCTATCACCAGTTTGAAGGTTTATATCACTGAATATGAGCACTGAAAAGGCATCTTCTGTCTCTCTCAGTGCATTGCAGGCAGAGCTTGAGCTCAGCCTTTCTTGATGGATGTTTCTCCTTTTTCCTTTTCCATCAGAAGTGTTACAGGAAAGAAGGCCTTTGCAGGTAGTAAACCAGGTATTTCCAGATCTGGGGATGAACAGGCTGAACTGAGAAGGTAAATCCATGGTTTTTTAACATTAACCAAAATGAGGGCTTCTTTAGTATCCAGGTGATGGACATAGATTCTCACTGGTGTTAGAAAATATCCATCCAGGGGCACACTCTGTGCAAATCCTGTTCCTTGAGTGGCTGAACTTTAAACTACCACCATGTTTTTTCATTTGGGATGTTCAAAGCAATAACATGAAAGATATTAAAAGCAAACCTTTTCCCTCCTTAAATTCCTTGTATATAAACATTCACCAAATGCCTGGTGAGCTGCAAAGGGAATTTACTGTCAGTGTGTTCAGGGATCTGTTTGGATTTGCTCTGCCTGCGACAGGAGCTTTGCTCTCCCAGCTTTTTCAGAGTGTTTTGTCTTGGATGTGTGGGAAAGGCTTCCCCCTGTCCATTCCATCTTCCCCTGAGCCCTGGCCATGTTCCCAGCCTGCATCCAGAGCCCTCTGCATCCAGGCACTCTGGAAATGCCTTTGCTGTTCCTGCTCTGACCTTTCCCACCCCATCTGACTGTTCAGCTTCCCTAAGCCCTCACCTGGAGATTCAGGAGAGCATCCACCTGCCCTTTGGGGGAGTTGTTTGCTGCTTGCCAGCAACTCCAGGAAAAGAAAAACAATAATAATGTATGACTGGTGCAGAAGGTGTGAAAACTGTCATTTCTCAGGTCCCTGTGATCATCAGTGACATGAAAACTCTCTGTCTCTCCGCAAGTGGCTTCAGAGAGAGGGAGCTGAAACAGAGCATCTGATCCCTGATCCCCTCTCTGCTCCAATTCCCTTTGGAGCTCCCGGGTGACAGAGCCCCCTCTCCATAACCCTCACACCTCCTGTGGTGCAGCAGCATCCCCTGGCTCAATTTGTTAAGTTTTGGGCAGTTTAATTGGTTTGGGCAGCTCTCTGCTGGCTCAGGTGTCACCTGGCTGCCTGCAGGTGGTGCAGAGCCAGCCCTAAAGCTCTGCCTGGTGGGAAACTTGGGATGCAGGTGCAGCAGCACTTAGGTGGGAATGCATAGGGCAGGAGAAGATGTCTTGTGGAACAGGAGCACTGAAATTCATCACAGCATGGGGTGAGTCAGCTTATCTTCAAAAACTCTGGGAATTGAGTCCACCAGATGGGCTCCTGCACAGCACTGAGTGCCCAGCAGAGCCCTCCTTCACAGGGATGGATGGAGGGAGGGATGGATGGAGGGAGGGATGGATGGATGGATGGATGGATGGATGGATGGATGGAGGGATGGATGGAGGGATGGATGGAGGGATGGATGGAGGGATGGATGGAGGGATGGAGGGATGGATGGAGGGATGGATGGATGGAGGGATGGATGGATGG